>NC_067405.1:45971787-46275120 GCF_009764475.1 Pristis pectinata
CAAGTTCACTGTCATATTTGTTAATTACCAGTCAGCAATTTCTAAGATGTATACTTTTCAACATTTAAAAGAAAATGGAACAAAGTCATGCAAGCATTAACGAGAATCAGTGGTAATGCCTAAGAATTAAATTACAACTTCCAAATCACCAAAACTTTCTGAATGTAAATTCTTGTGGTCTAAATTTGTGCCAAGAAAATAATTATGGTCAATGCTATTTCATTTTAGGACTTGAAAACAGCATGAGTTTTTCTCTTAACTATTTCTTTTCACAATCCTCAATTGGTGGCTCAGAAAATAGAAAGTAAAATTTTATCAGTTTTAAAAACAACAATAAAACAACCATTTAGCTGCAAGAAAATATATTAATCAAGTCTACAAGATTCTGAGCTCCCGGATTGTAGTATTCACCAACCTTAAAGCCAAAAATATTAATAATATTTATTTTCCATGTTTAAATGTGTCTATTGCTGTTTATATAATTTTGAACAACTGAATAATGTTGCAGTGGATTTTTTTTTTAAAACCTGCTATTAAGAAGCATCATATTAAAAGGCTATTGGTATGATCCCGAACTAGATAAGCATGCCCGTTAAATCAACTGAATCCTGAGAAATGCTGCATAAAGCTGAATTACAGTGGTGTTGCTAAGTGCGTTTGCAAAACACATACGGGGTTTATTCAAGATTTACCTCTATAAATGCATTAATAATGGATCTTGACAGAAAATCCACCATTTATATGCTGTTATACAATTTAATTAGTTGTGTCAACTGCAGATTACCTGTTTGCTTACCACATGTATGAAATTTTAGTTAAAATAGACCAGTCTTCTCAAAGTGAAAAGCAAAAAAAATGAGGTTCACCTGTCATCTTACAGATGGGGACAAGCATCACATGGACTCTGCCAATTAAATTTTCCAGTTGCAATGGTGGAAAGAGTAAGGCACATGTAACAGTTCCATCACTGGTGCAAGCACTGAGGACAAAATGGATTCATATTGTACTGAAATTTCTCAGTCTATTAAAATTTTCCCTTCTGGCCCAACCAGTGGTCATTGTTTGGAACCACCAGTATTCAGATGTCCCCACAAAAGCAAGTCCTAGACATGCTTTGGAAAATCCACCTCTCCAATACGAGAACTGGTACAGGATTGAAATTAGATTTCCCAGGCAATTCTTGGGCTGGAGAATAACAGGTTGTCATTCTTTTTAGATTACTTTACCCTAATTTATTGCTTTGACTAATTTGTAAATGCCCTGATGTTTTTAATAACTTTTTAAAGTAATTTTTAATGTTATAATAACCTGGATCATTTGAAATAACGTTAGAGTTAAGGCTAATTAGGCCATTCCAGGGTAGATCCTCAACATTATGCTGCCTGTGGCTATCTTACAACTGGATTCGCTGCACCTCACTGCTCATAACCTAGGTACAGTGAGATTGGCCTTCCAGATCAGCCCCAAGTATACCTTTCCCCACATCCCAAAGACATGCTGGTTGTTAGGTCAATTGGCTACTGTAAAACACCCCTGGATATGTGGCTGGTAAGAAGACATTCCTTGTGACTTCTGCCTTGTACACTGACCCCACTGTCCCATTGCTTATTACTGGGTCTGTGTCTGTTGGTTATGGAAAGTGAAATCCAAATACAGATCAGCTGACCGAGACAACTTAGTGTTGTCATCTTCAGGTAGAACCAGAGCCCAAATCAGATGCTTAAGCAAGAAACTGGCCCTTTAAAAGCTGCAACAACTGAGAAACACAAAAGACTTAGGGTGAATTTTGGCTAATTAGAGGATTCCTGCCAAGTGCATTGTGCATCATTTAGGATACCAGGAAGGGGTGGTATTATTTCTCCTACTGCTTGAAAAATGCACAGAGGCTTAAAAAAAAAGCAGACAATGTACTCAGGTGGAAGAATGTGTACCACCAATGACCAAGTTTGTAGGGTGGGCTTGGGACAGGTAGTGAGAGAAGCAAATCGTGAAGAAATCAACTTCATCTTGCCAATCTACCTTCTGCAGCTGCATACTGCCATGACAATATTGGTAGAAAAAGTGTTGCACTATCCCTGAAAAGATTAACTTCAGTTTTAAATTGAGGAATTTTTTCCACATGATTTGGGATCACCACCATGCTAAGTGGATAAATTCAAAATACATCTAGGAGCTCAAACTGAACAACATGAAATTGTTCAATGGCAGAATTGCATTATACATTATTGTGTCTGAATACAAGAACCAACCAACACTGTGGGAATACTTTCAGCAGAGACTACAGTTGTTCAAGAAGTTGGTTTCCCATCACCACTTCAAAGGCAATTAGGGATGACTTTGCCAGCAGCACCCACATCCTATAAATGAATTTTAAAAACTCTACAACTACCATTAAAGCAAAAGACAAATCCTGGTTCAAAAATGGGAATAAAAGAGCATGCCAGAAACAAAACAGGCATATATAAAAATGAAGCATCTTCATGGTGAAATTACAAGACAGGATTCCGTTTATGCTTAATACAGGAGTTGCATGCCACAGAAAGAGCTAAGTAATTCAACAAATCAGATCAAAGCCATGCTGTTCTGCCATATTTTGTTGTGACTGATAGTTAACGATAAAACTCCAGTAAAAGCTCCATAAAGAACCCCATCTTCAATAATACAGAGCCCAACATATCAAACGACAGGACACGGATGAAGCATAACAAGAGCAAGTCAAATAATCTACCCATGACATTCAACAATATTATCCTGCCAGATCTCCCATTTTCAACATCCTCTGGGTCACCATTAACCAGAAACTGAAATAGCCAAATAAACACTCAATCTGACTTTCAAAAGCCTTTATATCATCTACAAGGCAAAGGTCAGGAGAATGACAAAATCCTATCTGCTTGGCTGGATGACTCCAGCTCTAATAGTATTCATGCAGCTTGATACCATCCAAGGCGAAGCAATCTTCATGACTGCCTTCCCTCCATTATCCTGGGCATTCACTCCCTCCACCACCCATGCTGAAAGTACACTTGAGGAACTTGTAAAGATTTCTTCAACAGCACCCTGCTTCAACAGTACCTCAGAAACCCAATTCAAAGTCGAAGTTGAGTTACATATACAGTTATTGAATGACCTCTTCCACTTCTTGTTGGTGTAATGGAAAATATGGGAAGGACCTGTATAAAAGGGACAGGTTACACCTGAACTGAAGGGGGGCCTTGCTAGAGCTGTTGTGGAGGGTTTAAACTAGGTTGGCAGGGGGATGGGAACCCAGGTGATAGGTCAGAGGATGGGGCAGTTGGTGTACAGGTTGATGCAGCGTGTTGAGAGAATGTGAGGAAAAATAGTTGATAGGGCAAGATTGCAGTCAGCTGGATGGGTTGAAGTGTCTATTTTAATGCAAGTAGTATCAGGAACAAGGGTGATGAACTTAGAGCAGGGGGTCAGTACCTGGAACTACGATATTGTGGACATTACAGAGACTTGGCTGTCACAAGGGCAGGAATGGCTGTTGGATGTTCCATGGTTTAGATGTTTCAAAAGGGATGACTCTATTGGGTGTATTCTATAGACCCAATAGACACTGAGGAACAAATCGGGAAGCAGATTTTGGAAAGGTCAAAAATAACAGGGTTGTTGTCATGGGTGATTTCAACTTCCCTAATATTAATTGGCACCTCCTTAATGCGAAAGGTTTGGGTGCGGTGCCAGAGGACTGAAGGATAGCTCATGTTGTTCCATTGTTTAAGAAAGGCTCGAAGAGCAAACCGGGTAATTACAGGCCGGTGAGCCTGACATCAGTAGTGGGTAAATTATTGGAAGGTGTTGTGAGAGATAGGACATAAGTATTTGGACAGCCAAGGGTTGATTAAGGATAGTCAGCATGGCTTTGTGCATGGTAGATCGTGTTTAACGAATCTTGTGGAGTTTTTTGAGGAGGTCACTAAGAAAGTAGATGAAGGCAAGGCTGTGGATGTTGTCTACGTGGACTTTAGTAAGGCCTTTGACAAGGTCCCACATGGGAGATTAGTTCAGAAGGTTCAGTCAATGGGTATCCATGGAAAGGTTGTAAACTGGATTCGAAATTGGCTGAGTAGGAAAAGACAGAGAGTGGTTGTGGATGGTTGTTTCTCAGACTGGAGGCCTGTGACTAGTGGTGTGCCTCAGGGATCTGTGTTGGGGCCATTGTTGTTTGTTGTATATATCAATGATCTAGACGATAATGTGGTAAATTGGATTAGTAAGTTTGCGGATGACACTAAGATTGGAGGTGTAGTGGATAGTGAGGAAGGCTTTCAAAGCTTGCTGAGGGACATGGACCAAATGGAAAAATGGTCCAGAAAATGGCAGATGGAATTTAATGCAGACAAGTGTGAGGTGTTGCATTTTGGAAGGACAAATCAAGGGAGGATTGGTAGGGCACTGAGGAGTGTGGAGGAACAAAGGGATCTGGGAGTTCAGATACATTATTCCTTGAAAGTAGAGTCACAGGTAGACAGGGCTGTAAAAAAGGCTTTTGGCATCCTGGCATTTATAAATCGAAGTATTCAGTATAGGAGTTGGAATGTTTTGGTGAGGTTGTATAGGTCATTGGTGAGACCAAACTTAGAATACTGTGTGTAGTTCTGGTCGCCAAACTACAGGAAGGATGTCAATAAGATTGAAAGAGTGCAGAGGAGATTTACAAGAATGTTGCCGGATCTTCAGGAGTTGAGTTATAAGGAAAGATTGAGCATGTTAGGACTTTATTCCTTGGAGCGGAGAAGAATGAGGGGAGATATGATAGTGGTTTATAAAATGATGAGGGGCATAGACAGGGTTAATGCAAGTAGGCTCTTTCCACCTAGATTAGGAGAGATAAGTACGAGAGGACATGGCTTTAGGGTGAAAGGGGAAAGGTTTAGGGGGAACATTAGAGGGAACCTTCACTCAAAGAGTGGTGGGAGTGTGGAATGGGCTGCCATCTGATGTAGTAAATGCGGGCTCGCTCTTAACTTTTAAGAGTAAATTGGATAGATACATGGACGAGAGAGGTCTGGAGGAGTATGGGCTGGGGGCAGGTAAATGAGACTAGCCGAATAATGTTTCGGCACAGACTAGAAGGGCCGAATGGCCTGTTTTCTGTGCTGTAGTTTTTCTATGGTTCTATGGATGGGGCGGAATTTGTTAGGTGTGTCCAGGAAGGATTCCTGACACAACATGTAGACAGGTTGACTAGAGGAGAAGCCATTCTGGATCTGGTACAAGGCAATGAACCTGGTCAGGTGTCAGATCTCTCGGTGGTGAGCATTTCAAAGACAAGTGACCACAACTCCCTTACCTTTACCCTTGCCTTGGAGAGGAATAGGAGCTGACGATATGGGAAAGTATTTAATTGGGGGAGGGGGAATTACGATGCTGTTAGGCAGGAACTTGGGAGTGAAATTAGGAGTAGATGTACTCAGGGAAATGCACAATGGAAATGTGGAGGTTGTTTAGAGATCACTTGCATGGGGTTCTGGATAGGTTTGTTCCATTGAGGCAGGAAAAAGATGGTAGGGTGAAGGAACCATAGTTGACAAGAGATGTGGAATACCTAGTGAAGAGGAAGAAAAGCTTACTTAAGGTTTAGGAAGCAAGGATCAGACAGGGCTCTAGACAGTTACAAGGTAGCCAGAAGGAGCCTAAGAATGGACTTAGGAGAGCTAGAAGGGGCATGAGAAGGCCTTGGCGAGTAGGATTAAGGAAAACCCCAAGGCGTTCTACTCCTATGTGAAGGACGGGAGCATGACTTGAGTGAAGGTAGGACCGGTTAGGGATAGAGGAGGAAACATGTGCCTGGAGTCAGAGGAGGTGGGGGGGGGGGACCTTAATGAATACTTCGCTTTAGTATTCACCAGTGAGAGAGACCTTGACGTTTGTGAGGACAGTATACAACAGGCTGATAAGCTGGAACATGTCAATGTTAAGGAGGATGATGTGCTGGAACTTTTGGAAAACATTAGGATAGATAAGTCCCCAGGGCCGGACAGGATATATCCCAGGATGCTATAGGAAGCAAGGGAAGAGGTTTCTGAGCCCTTGGCAAAGATCTGGTGACCAGTGGTGTTCCACAGCAATCTGTTCTGGAACCCCTGCTCTTTGTGATTTTTATAAATGACTCGGATGAGGAAGTGGAAGGGTGGGTTAGTAAGTCTGCAGATGACACAAAGGTTGGTGGTGCTGTGGCCAGTGTTGAAGGATGTTGAGAGTTACAACGGGATATTGAAAGGATGCAAAGCTGGGCTGAGAAGTGGCAGATGGAGTTCAACCCGGTAAAGTGTGAAGTGATTCACTGAGCAAGGTTGACTTTGAAGGAAGAATACAGGGTTAATGGCAGGATTCTTAGCAGTGTGGAGGAACAGAGGGATCCTGGGGTTCACGTCTACAGATCCCTCAAGGGTGCTGTGCAAATTGAGAGTGTTGTTAAGGTGGTGTATGGTGTATTGGCCTTCATTAGTTGGGGGATTGAGTTCAAGAGCTGCAAGGTAATGTTGCAGCTCTATAAAACCATGGTTAGACCACACTTAGAATATTGTGTTCATACCTGGTCGCCTCACTATAGGAAGGATGTGGAAACTTTAGAAAGGGTGTAGAGGAGATTTACCAGGATGTTACCTGGATTGGAGAGCATGTCTTATGAGGATAGGTTGAGCAAGCTACGGCTTTTCTCTTTGGAGCGAAGGAAGATAAGAGGTGATCTGATAGAGGTGTACAAGATGATAAGAGTCATAGATTGAGTGGACAGCTAGAGACCTTTTTCCCAGGGTGGAAATGGCAAACACGAGGAGGGATAATTTTAAGGTGATTGAAGGAAAATACAGGGGAGGATATCAGAGGTAAGTTTGGTGATGTGCGTGGAAAGAGTGGTGGGTACATGGAGTGCCAGGGATGCTGGTAGAGGCAGATACATTGGGGACATTTAAGAGACTATTAGATAGGCACATGGATGATAGAAAAATGGAGGTATATGTGGGAGAGAATAGTTAGATTGACCTTAGAGTAGTTAAAAGGTTGTCACAACATCATGGGCTGAAGGGCCTGTAATGTGCTGTAATGTTCTGTGAATCAAGGACTTTCATGACAAAGATAGTGTATTGGCTGAAATGATCTTTAAAGTGCTCCTCGCAGCACATGCTTACTGTCTCTGCCCTTAATAAGCTCTCCTCCATTCATTGGCTCTGAGGTGAGTGATTCTTTGGTATTTGGGCCAGAGGTAAGATATGATAAGATATCATCCTGGTACCGAAGAAAAGCAAGGTAACATGCCTCAGTGACTACCAACCAGTGGCTCTGACATCCACCACCATGAAGTGCTTTGAGAGGCTAGTCATGGCACGCATCAACTCCAGCCTCCCAGACAATCTCGACCCACTGCAATTCGCCTATCGCCGAAACAGGTCTACAGTGGACGCCATCTCCCTGGCCCTACACTCAGCTCTGGAGCATCTGGACAGTAAAGGCACATACGTTAAACTATTGTTTATTGCCTACAGCTCTGCCTTCAATACAATAATTCCAAGCAAGCTTGTCACCAAACTCCGAGACCTAGGACTCAACACCTCCCTCTGTAACTGGATCCCTGAATTTCTAACCAACAGAATGCAATCAGTAAGGATAGGCAGCAATACCTCCTGCACGATTATTCTCAACACTGGTGCCCACATGCTACGTCCTCAGCCCTCTACTCTACTCCCTATATACTCATGACTATTTGGCCAGATTCTGCTCTAGCTACATCTAAAAATTTGCAGATGATACTGCCATATCTCAAACAGTGATGAGTCAGAGTACAGGAAGGAGATAGAGAGCTTAGTGGAATGGTGTCATGACAACAACCTTTCCCTCAATGTCAACAAAAGAGCTGGTCATTGACTTCAGGAAAGGGGGCGGTGTACATGCATCTGTCTACATCAACGCTACTGAGGTCAAAAGGGTTGAAAGCTTCAAGTTCCTGGGAGTAAACATCACCATCAGCCTGTCCTGGTCAAATCACATCGATGCCACGGCCAAGAAAGCTCACCAGCGCCTCTACTTTCTCAGGAGGCTAAAGAAATTCAGTTTGTTCCCTTTGACTCTCACCAACTTTTATCAATGCACCATGGAAAGCATCCTATCTGGATGCACCACAGCTTGGTATGGCAACTGCTCTGCCCAGGACCACAAGAAACTGCAGAGAGTTCTGGACACAGCCCAGCGCATCACGGACACGAGCCTCCCCTCCTTGGACTCTGTCTTTACCTCTCGATGTCTTGATGAAGCAGCCAGCATAATCAAAGACCCCACCCACCCAGGACATTCTCGCTTCTCCCCTCTTCCATCAGGTAGAAGATACAGGAGCCTGAGGGTATGTACCACCAGACTTAAGGACAGCTTCTACCCCACTGTGATAAGACTATTAAACGGTTCCCTTATAAAATGAGATGGACTATGACCTCACGATCTACCTTGTTGTGACCTTGCACCTTATTGCGCTGCACTTTCTTTGTAGCTGTGACACTTTACTCTGTACTGTTATTGTTTTTACCTGTACTACATCAATGCACTCTGTACTAACCCAATGTAACTGCACTGTGTAATGAATTGACCTGTATGATCGGTATGCAAAACAAGTTTTTCACTGTACCTCGGTACAAGTGACAATAATAAACCAATACCAACAAGATATCTTTATTAGTCACATGTACATCGAAACACACAGTGAAATGCACCTTTTGCGTAATCTGTTCTGGGGGCAGCCCACAAGTGTCACCACGTTTCCGGCTCCAACATAGCATGCCCACAACTTCCTAACTCGTACGTCTTTGGAATGTGGGAGGAAACCAGAGGAAAACCACGCAGACACGGGGAGAACATACAAACTCCTTACAGACAGTGGCCGAAACTGAACCCGGGTCCCTGGCACTGTAATAGTGTTATGCTAACTGCTACACTACCATGCCTGCTGAAGAATCCATGATTTACTGTCTACAGATAGCGTTTGCATGCGTATACATTCTGAGTCATTGTTCACACCTTCACTGAACCAAGTACTAACATCCAAAAAGCAAAAGTAGCTATTAACCTGCTCCTGCCACACAATTCTACCCATTAACAAGAAACTAGAAAAACTGGATCACTTTCCACAAGTCTGGAGCTACCTATCAATGAAGGTAAACAGTGATAGCAAAATTCACCACCATTTCCAATACACCCTGACAGCTTTCACAAAACCAAGGAAGAGAGTATTTGGAGGTCAAGGCCTCAAACCCGGCAACAAGCTCACAGTCTGCAAAACAGGAGTAATCCCTGCACCCCTTAAACTTCAGAGACATGGCCAAACAACAGCTGGCACCTCAAAGCACAGGGGTAGTATCGCTACTGCTGTCACTGCAAAATTCCCAGATCCACTAGTGGAATTAACAAACCAAGTTAAGAATCCTGTGTCAGGCCAACATCCCTAGCATTGAGGCTCCAATGTTGCACAACTAGTTCAGTGATGGCAGCCCAGTAAAAGCATCATAACTATTACAGGATATAAAAATGTATCAAATTTCTTAATAGTGTAGTTAGCAGATACATGCAGGAATTTGTTCATGTCCCCCATATACTATACAAATAAAAAATTTGGCAAAATAATCCTCCATTTAGTACACCACTGACAAGACAACAACCCTTCTAAAATAATGTACTCTTTAAGCATCTTCAAAAGCTTACTTTGAAACTAAATGTTCATAAGCCTTTGGATTCCTGTTTGTCACGAAAAAGCTATCTAACATAAAGAGCAATTGTACAAACAGAAGTTAGATTATACTGACAAATCAGACTTTTTTTGTAGGGCTTTTCCTTTTATGAAGGCCCTCATAGCCATCTATTAATACCACGTTTTCCTGTACAATGGCTTTTGCTTTACTATTCTACGTAGGACACTATAAATCCAGTACAAATGGAAACCATTTCTCCTTCAAATATCTTTCAACCCAAATGAAATCAATATACAGAAGATAACAATCTAATTTGAAGAATATTTCAGTGTAATGCCAGTTTACAGAATGCATTATGCCCTGCAATATTGAAAACAAGGCAATTAAATAAATGTGAATACCTCTTCTGAAAAGGTGTTTATACTCCTGACTTTAAGAAGATGCATTATATTTACAGGTACAAACCACCTGTATTATAGGATATCAGGTCATACAAAATTAATTTTCCAGTACTACTTGTAATTGTCCATATTCCTTGTATATTTAATCTAAGATTCATCTCTTAATAATGAATACTATTAATTCAAGACAAATGTTCTTTCAGTGAGCTAATATTTTCCAAGCACCAATGAAGCTAAGGTGCATCAGTTAAGATATTAATTAAGAAACAGGCAGCATAAATGACATCTGCATTAGCCCTTCACATCTGGAAACTAAGACCCTGCACTGTAAGTCCTGTCTTGGTACATTAAGACATTAACTTGAACACAGAAACTGACTGTTATGATACTTTAGAAGTTTTCTTTCAAACCCTAGTACAAAAACTGTGCAGAGAAAAAAAACAGCATTAAAGCTCTGACATGATCTGTATTTAAAAAAAATGGAAACCTCCCAAATTTTAGTAGATGCCTTCCCCATCACGCAATGCTTCTACTCATAAATTCATGACAAATACTTCCTTAATCATTATTTTACGGGCAGGGATGTGCAGGGGGTAGTCAGTGACTTGCTGGAGGGAAAACAGGAACAGCAGGCAGCAAATTGTTCAGAAAAAAAATGGCTATGTGGCAAATTTGCTTTTGGTACATCGCTCGTTTACAATGACTTTGATCCTCTGACAAAGACAGATAACAGTACACTGCACATTTTTAATTCTATGACTGAACAATGAATCATGAACTTTGCAAAGCAAGCTTCTTTACGTTGTAAGTAAAGACTCGCAATTCATCCAGCAAAAACAATGTTTTAATTCCTTTGGCTATATGAATTCAAATGTACTATCAACTTCTAATCAACTGAAAAGTAAAATCGTAGGCAAACATCTCTTGAAAGTTTGCTTATTATTAAGATCTATTATTAACTGTGCAATTACAGTCAACTATCTTCACTTTTAACCAACTCTGTATGAATGTGAAAGCTTTCAGTTTCAGGAATCTGTCTGATATCTGATAAACGATTTTCAAGTCCAGACAGCAATAATTAACCTACAAAATAAAAGTACAATAAAGACACAGACTGATATATCAGTCAGGGCCAGATAATAAAGGGTTTTATACATTGTTTCCATGTTTAGAATCAGCAGGAAAGAATCAAAGTTAAAATATTAATCCATGAAGAGGAGACAATTTAGTCATTTAATATTGTCTCCAATTTTGAAGTTATTTTAGTCTTACTCCTTTTGAATTGGCATCATTTCCTCATTGATCCAGCTGATAACAGATGGAAAATAACCCACAATGGCTACCATACCAGTTGTGTACTGTAATCTAAATTAGAACAATTACTTTTATTTATTTCAAGTGTGCAATTAAGAAATATTCTTTAGTCCTCCATATTTCTAGTTTTCATTTCCTTTAATCATAGATAATTTCCATTCTAAATGTCTGCTCATTTAGGTACAAATGAATAAATTATGCACTGACAGCACTTCTATTCTATAATATTTGCAATTTCCTTCAATGAAAAAGCAAAACAAGAAACTTCATTAAGTTAACGCATCAGAGATTATAAAGGTTATTCCTTAAATAATTCCCTACCATAAGCTGCATTGATATACATTCATCAAACTGGCATTAAAACAAGGTTCTCATTTAAAAACTGTTTTGAGACATTATGACAAAAATTGTATTTAAGATTTGTTCTAAGGAACATTTCCAAAATTAGCTTTTGCAGATAAAAGCACAGATCAACAACCAGGTTACAAGACAAACGTTGAAAGTCCAATTTTCTCTCTCCAATAGGAAACTCACCATTTATTCTTCCTTCTAATGTAGTCTTTCTCAGACAAGTTAACCAAATAAATCATTGGTTTTGAAGTCAATAGCAAATGTTTATTCAATACATCAATCTGTTAAAAAAAAGCAAAAAAAAATGCAGACTTCAGAGCCCAATTTATTTTGAAGAAACCAAATACCTTTAATTTTAATAACCTTAGCCCTACCACATGGGACGTTTTAAATAACTAGGAAAGTGAATTATACAACAGCCTTTCTTACAACCTAATTACAAGATTTCTGCAGGATGAAATGACATCTAACGCAGTTTATAGATGTAACACATTGCTCATCCAAGTCTTACCTCCTTGTCATTCCAATCGTGATAGAAGCGCACATGTTTCTTTTCATCAATAACCCAGTTCTTGACTTTGCACATTATGTCCTGGAAGATTGAGCAAAAACAAATGTGTTACAATCATAGAAGTAAATCAACTCAGCAAGAATTAGGTAGTTATTTTCCAGTTGTCAAAATAGTAGAAGTTTCATGGGATGGAAAGAAAAAGTACTTTTTGTTAACTTTCACTTGGGCAAAGATTTCACTTAATAACTTTTGCTAAAATATGTAATCGCTCTCATTAGATTGACTGTGTGAGAAAACCAACATAGGAAACCAGGATTAAAATAAATAAATGACTGAAAGGCGAGGAAAATGAAGGGAGAACGATAAGCTAAATAAAACATTCACATTTATCCAACCTCACAGAAGCCAGTAAAAAATAGTCAAAAGCTTCTTCTACATTTGTTTTTTGCCAATACCTCCCCACTTCCAGAAAACGAAAGGGAAAAATCACTTCAATTGCACAATAGTAACAGAATCATGCTGGTGATCTCCAACCAGCTGCATTCAGTTTCAGAACATCTTTCTCAACAGGAAATTTAAAGGTCTTCTAGTTATCAAACCAATGAGCATTCAGAAGGTGCAACTACAGGAAGAGACAACTTGCTTTGTTTCTCTGTCCTTTTCTTAAAGAAAGATTAATCATCTGTGAAATGGAAACGGCAAACAGCAAGTGACACAAACTGAACTCTTAAAGCCTTTCCTTATCCATTTCACTGCTCTGAATCAAGAGCTGCATGTGGCACGATTCCCTTTACAAGCAGGTGTTAATAAAAGGCAGGCAGGTTTAAAAGGTCAAACTCAACTGCTTTTAGATAAATATTTTGTGATGAAAATATATTAGCAACAGTATTAAAGACTGAATGCAGAATGTTTTTAATATTAAAATTTTAAATGTCTAATTTGTAACTATATTTTTAGAAGCATCGCTCTATTACATGAAATTGACAACCTCCAAACAAGTTTAATATTTCATGCTTTACCCTAAAAGCTTTTTTTCTCCCTTGCATGAATACTAAAGATTTCAGAACACTGCCAGAATAGTAGTCAAAACTAAAAGTAGAAGTTATATCAATGATGAAAGGCCAGCTGCATTTTTTTCCCCTAATATCTGCAAGATGACCAGTCATTTAAACAGCAAGGTTCTACAAAGATTCAAGTGTATAAATTCATGACCATTTTACCTCAAGAAACAAAATCTAATTTTACAATTAGCCAATATTACGAACATTAACAGTGAGAAAAACGATGAAAGGTCTGTAAAGTAGCAAATTTTCTATTCCATCAGAACCTCTTCATGACAATCACATTTTTGATTTCTACAATTTTTAAATTTAATAACATGACACAAAGAACCTACACATGCATTACCATACAAAAATGCTAAACATCATGCTCACTAACTATTCTTTAAAGCTTAAAAAGGCATCCAGGAGATTTCACTTGGCATCTTTACATACAACCTTTGACAAGTGATGCAGACCATTTTTATTCATTGCCTAAAATTGTCAGCAATTATGTGCGTCACTGGCCACCTGCAAATTCTGAATGCCTGCTCCAGCCATCATCACAAAAACCAATGTCAGGAGGATTAATCTGAGAAAACACCGAGTCCCCTAATGGTTTCAGCAGGTGAAATGGCCCAGCTGGTTAATACAACAAAGAGTCAGGATAGCTTCATCAAGATAAATGACAGAGAAAATAATGAAAAGGCCAAAACTTTAACTTGTAGAACAGAAATGATGTTCTGCACAAGTAAAAATCATAAGTTTGAATTATTTTCCCTAGCTGTCACATCATGCTGTAGGCTTAAAGATCTGTATAGTGTTCTGAACATGTAAAAGGCCTGTCCAAATACTTTCATTAGCCTGGCATTCTGACCCGAGGTTACCCACTGAATGAATAACTCAGTGCTAATGATGTCTACAACTCCTGGCCTCAGACTTTTATAATTTATATACAGAAATATCATGTTAAACTCAGTCCTTTAATACAACTGTCAGAGAATGACCAAGGATAACAAGTAGAAAGTAGACCGACAGTGCATTTCAATTATTTCATACACAGCTGGGGGAAGCAGGGGGTGACTGGGAGAGATGGGGCTGATATTTTACTTACATATTCTGGTTTTAGTTTTTTGTCACCTCCTCTCACTGCCACTTTCTCCAGTTTGTCAATAATGGGCATAATTAGCTCTTCATCCTTTAGTCTCAGTTCTTCGTGAATGATTTCAATATCCCGAACAGGATCCACACACCCTTCAATGTGAACAATGCCATCATCCTCAAAAGCTCCTGAAAGAGGCATTTTAAATGAAATATTTCAAAATAAGATTTGTTAATAGAAGTTATAGATGTACCTTCTCAGAGTACATTGATATAAATGTAATAATAAACTGAAGATAGCAACAGTGCATTTACAAAGTGTACTACTGTATTCAATATCCCATTTAATTCTGAACCCCACCATTCTTGTTTCTATAAGAAATTAAGTGCAAATTGTAAAATAGTTGAATTCATCTGCCACGGCTCTTCTCAGAATCAAATCTATTTTATCATTCTAGCTCCAATGGTGATTAGATAATGAACCATTCAGACACACAATTTACACAGCAGCTAATTTCATCGCCCTGATTCCAGGGTATAGATTTTAGGGAGCCATGAAAAGAGCAAATGACGGCGCATTTGTCATTTGTGAGTGACAACTATTCACACAGTTTGAAGAAATGGTTCTGGCCCTTATTAGGTACACATGCCATTATCACATATTTAAAGTACAGATAGGGCCATAATTTTAAATTGCCAACTGGAAATAAAAGTGTAAAACAACCAGATATTACTGGAGTATGTGTACTGACTCATGCCCTTCCATGTCATTTTTATTCAGCTTATGCAAACAAACTGCATAAATGTGATTCCTAAGAACCACATCTATAAATTACCACAGCCAAAGAAAACCATAAAAAAAGAGGCAACTATCAAACAACAAAATATCAGTTTAATATAGATTGCAATTGCTGCACAGTTATTCTGAAAATAATAGATTGCAGTGAATATAAAGGCCAACGTTACAAGTCAAATACAATGATTCATTACTTGAAAAGGTTATTATGTATTTATGGATTTTTCCAAGTCAGCTGCAATAGATAAGAATGAAAGGAGACTGCCTCATTTTTCCACAGTTCATAGAAAATTTACAACTCAGAAGGCCATTCAGCCTATTATGTTTGTGTTGGTTGAAAAAGAGCTATCGAGCTTAATCCCACCTTCCAACACTTGACTCATGGTCCTGCTGGTCATTTTAAATGCATATTCAAATGCTACTTAACTATGATGAGGTCTTCTGCTTCTACCAACCTTTCAGGCAATTAATTCCAGGCTCCTATTGCCCTCTAGGTGGAAAAAAATTCTCAACTCCATAGCCTTGGAGAGGAATAAGAGTAGACGATATGGAAAAGTATTTAATTGGGGGAGGGGAATTATGATGCTATTAGGCAGGAACTTGGGAGCATAAATTGGGAACAGATGATCTTAGGGAAGTGTACAACGAAAATGTGTAGGTTATTTAGGGAATTCTTGCCTGGTGTTCTGGATAGGTCTGTCCCATTGAGGCAGAGTAAGGATGGAACAGTGAAGGAGCCATGACATAGAATATCTTGTCAAGAAGAAGAAAGAAGCTTACCTAAGGTTTAGAAAGCAAGGATCAGACAGGGCTCTGGAGAGTTACAAGGTAGCCAGGAGGGAGCTTAAGAATGGACTTAGAAGAGCTAGAAGGGGGCATGAGAAGGCCTTGGCGAGTAGGATTAAGGAAAACCCCAAGGTGTTCTACACGTACATGAAGAATAGAAGGATGACTAGAGTGAGGGTAGGACTGAACAGGTATAACAGAGGAAACGTGCCTGGAATCGGAAGAGGTAGGGGAGGTCCTTAATGAATACTTTGCTTCAGTATTCACCACTGAGAGAGACCTTGACATTTGTGAGTAAGCGTAAAACAGGCTGACACGCTAGGGCAAAAAACATTAGGAATAGATAAGTCACCGGGGCTGGACGGGATATATCCAAGGTTACTACAGGAAGCGAGGGAAGAGATTGCTGCGCCTTTGGCGATGATCTTTGCATCTTCACTGGATGCAGGAGTAGTGCCAGATGAATGGAGAGTGGCAAATGTTGTTCCTTTGTTCAAGAAAGGGAGTAGGGATAACCCCGGGAATTACAGGCCAGTGAGTCTTAATTCAGTGGTGGGCAATTACTGGAGAAGATTCTTAGAGATAGGATTTATGGGCATTTGAAGAAGCATAGGCTGATGAGGGACAATCAGCATGGCTTCGTGAGGGGCAGGTCATGCCTCACGAGCCTGATTGAATTCTTTGAGGATGTGACAGAGCCCACTGATGAAGGTAGAGCACTGGATGTGGTGAACATGAATTTTAGTAAGGCAGTTGATAAGGTTCCTCTTGGAAGGCTCATTCAGAAAGTCAGGAGGCATGGGATCCAGGGAAACCTGGCTGTGTGGTTTCAGAATTGGCTCGCCCATAGAAGACACGGTGTAGTTGTAGATGAAACGTATTCTGCCTGGAGGACAGTAACCAATGGTGTTCTGCAGGGATCTGTTCCGGGACCCCTGCTCTTTGTGATTTTTATAAATGACTTGGATGAGGATGTGGACGGGGGGGGGGGGGGGGGGGTTAGTAAGTTTGCAGATGACACAAAGGTTGGTGGTGTTGTGGATAGTGTTGAAGGTTGCTGTAAGTTACAACAAGATATTGACAGAATGCAGAGCTGGGCTGACAAGTGGCAGATGGAGTTCAACCTGGAAAAATGTGAAGTGATACACTTTGGAAGATTGACTTTGAAGGCAGAATACAAGGTTAATGGCAGGTCTCTTAGCAGTGTGGAGGAACAGAGGGATCCTGGGGTTCACGTCCAGAGATCCCTCAAGGTTGCTGTGCAGGTTGATAGGGTTGTTAAGAAAACGTATGATGTGTTGGCCTTCATTAGTTGGGGTATTGAGTTCAAGAGCTGCAAGGTCTATAAAACTCTGGTTAGACCACACTTAAAAGTATTGCATTCAGTTCTAGTTGCCTCATTATAGGAAGGATGTGGAAGCTTTAGAGAGGGTGCAGAGGAGATTTGCCAGGATGCTACCTGGATTGGAGAGCATGTCTTATGAGGATAGGTTGAGCAAGCTAAGGTTTTTCTCCTTGGAGTAAAGGAGGATGAGAGGTGACTTGATAGAAGTGTGACAAGATGATGAGAAGCATAGATCGAGTGGACAGTCAGAAGCTTTTTCCCAGGGCAAGAACGGCCAACACAAGGGGACATAATTTTAAGTGAGAAATGTCAGAGGTAAGTTGTTTTTTTTTTTACAGAGCGTGGTGGGTGCATGGAACACACTGCCGGCAGAGGTGGTGGAGGCAGATACATTAGAGACATTTAAGAGACTCTTAGACAGGTAGAAGAATGACAGAAAAATGGAGGGCTATGTGGGAGGGAAGGGTTAGTTAGATCTTAGAGCAAGATAAAAATGTCGGCACAACATCGTGGGCAAAGGGCCAAAACTGTGCTGTAATGTTCTATATTCTGAAACTCCCTTCTAATTCTTCTACCAGTCACTTTGAATCTGTACCCCACAGTGTTTGATCCTTCTGCTCAGGAGCTAGATCTTCCTGTTAAAACTATCTAGGCCTCTTATTGTTACATAATTGACCTCAAGTTCCCCCTCAGCCAATCCCAATCCAAAAACAACTATAACCTCCAATCTTTCATCATAGTTGTAGTTTCCCAGTCTCAGCACATCCTTATAAATCTCCTTTACATCCCCTCACTACAGTACATCTTTCCTGTAAAGTGGTGACCAGAACTGTATGCAGGAGCCAGATGTGATCTAGCTACTGCCGTATACAGTTCCTGGCATAACCACCTTGCTCATATTCTATGTCTCGGCATTGCTAATAAAGGAAAGGATCATAAATGCCCTTCAAATCAAATTGAGTTCATTGTCAAATGCACATACAGTGAAGTACAGGTATAATGAAAAACTTGCTTGCAGCAGCATTGCAGGCCTTCAGATTCAAACAACACACAAAACATAAATTATACATAAACTGTACATAAATTATACAAGACAGTGAAGAAAAACTGAAAAATAAAACATTAGTGCAAAAACACAATTAGAATCAAGTCCATAGTATTGCAAGAGGTGGTCTGTACCATTCCATGGCTGAGGTACGATTAGGGTTATGCAGGTCAATTCAAGAAAGTAGGTTTTCCTGAACCTAGTGGTGTAGGACTTCAGCCCTCAGTACCTCCTGCCTGACAGTAGTGGTGAAATGAAGGCATGGCCCAGATGTTGGGGATCTTTGATGATAGATGCAACTCTCTTGAGGTAGCACCTCATGTAGATGCTTTCAACGGTGGGGAGGGTTGTGCCCATGATGGACCAGACTGTGTCCACAACTCTCTGCAGCCTCTTGTATTCCTGTGTGTTGGAACTGCCATACCAGGCCATGATACAATCAATCAGTCAGGATACTTTATACAGTGCATCTTGAATAAGTTTATTAAAGTATTTGGTGAGACACTGAATTTTTAGCCACTTCATTGACCACAACTATTACCATCAAGGCTTTGTGCACATGCCAGGTCTGATGAAATATATTGGTGTGATCACAATGTGAAATTCTCAAGAAATAAAGGTGTAAAACAACCACACATATGGGTATGGAATATGTGCACTGACATGCAATTCCACGCCATTTTAATTCAACTTAAGTAAACAAACTGTATAAAAGTGATCTCAAAGGACCACATACATACATTATCACAAAAAAAACACAAGGCCACCATCAAGCAAAATATCAGTTTATTAAAAGGTAGCAATTTCTCGACTCTTTGTTCCTCCACATCCATCAATATCCTCCCATTTATTTTTCTATTCCTTTGCCTTGATGCACCTTGATTCAATACCCATGGCAAATGTTAGAAATTTGCCATGAGTTTGCTCTTTTGTCTATCACAGATTATGTGCAGGTCTACAGTATACTCTCAACAGTTAATGTATGCTACTGCAAGTTTGAAAATGTCAATTAAAATCTTTCACAAAAATTTTAACTATTTTTAATTAAAACTCAAACTTGTTACAAGTTTAGTAACTTAATAACAGTAAACCAAATGACAAAATGGTTAAGATCCCAATGCAGAAGTCTCAACCTGAAATATCGACCATCCCTCTCCCTCCAAAGATGCTGCCTGACCTGCTGATTTTCTCCAGCCGTTTAATTTTTGTGGCAGATTACACCATCTGCAGTCTCTTGTATCTCCAAGTTATTTCAGGAAGGAGGTAAGAAATTGGCATGAAGGGGAAAAAAAGTCACACTTAACAAGAGGTCACAAATTCAGCTTTCACTCTGCAATGTTACCTTGCTCAATACCCCAAGTATAAATGCTCAATTCAAAGAAAATACTTGAGAGCAATCACAAAATTAGGTACATTTCTCTATACTTATATTTTATCGTGTTGGCATTAAAATGCAGCAAGCCCTTCTCACTGGGACTTCTTTAGATTAGTCTTTATGAATAACTGATGGCAAGCTTCAAGCCAATATTGAGCTTTGAAGCCAAATTCTTACCAGAAAGTTTACAAATAAGTCAAAGGCCTTTAAAGGACCATAAACTTGCCAGATCCTTACACTGATAAAAACAAAAATGAATTTCTCTCTTTGTAGATTCCACTGCTCCTATCTTAATATATTTTCGCCATCCCAAAGGCTACAAGGGATAAAATGAATTTGCAGATGGAAAACAGTCAATTCCACTGCTTGAGGATTGTCAAGTGTACCTGCAGCTGTGCAAGGTGGCTGAGAGCAGGAGGGCTACCTTGTTCAACATTTCAGAGAAATTTTCATGGAAGACAATGAAGCAACATGCAGAAAATGGCAACCAATTAACCTGTACACAGTCTGTTCGCAAAATCTGCGAACAAATGCAGAAGACAGATATACCTTAAGGAAACTGTATGTTGCATCATCTAAAAGGTTGCATATTTGCATCTACCTGTGTTATACCACATCTACCCACAACCTTGCAGATCAAGCATTACTTAGGTTTGATGCTCCTGTTCTATAGGGTTACTAGAAAACAGGGGCAATTATTGAAATATTCTAAAAATATTTGAATAAATTAACAAAACTTACTGGTACAAATTCTTGGCATAGCTTTCAATCCTCCTTAAATATGCAAATTATGACCAGATAGTAGTAAATTTAAAATGAGAGGAGGACAAATTGGATAACTACAGACTAGACTATTAGTTTCAGGCAAAACTGGAACATATTGATTGCATAAATTTAGTGAACATTTTGGAATGCAAAGACAGCATGGATTTGCAGCAGAGGAGTTGCACTTGGTGAACATCTTTTGGTGGTGAACAATTAGAAAAAAAACATCCAACTGTATCTAGAATTCTGATGACATGTCATAAAGACTCCAAAAAAAAATCAGGCATGCACTGTGAAGGAATATTGCAACTTAAATAGAAAGCCTATAGACCGATAGACAAGATCAAGTTAGAGTAAATGGCTTTTACGCAGCTTGGGGAAAGGTTAGGAAATGGTCTACCTGCTGTGTCCACTTTTGTTCCAAGTACAGTTGATATGGGTGTTTGTAAAACAACCTCAAAGTTTATGGATGAGTCAAAACAAGACATTTGATAACAGAATACAGGACTTGAAAATAATTCAGGAAGTTACTACTGTTAAGACATTAATAACTTTGGAATACAAATTAATGGAGAGAAATACGAGTTAATAAGAAACAGTAACAGAAAGAAAGAATACTTAAAAGTTGGATTGCAAACATGCAGAAGGATTTGAATATTTAATTTGCAAAGGAGGCAGAACGCTAATAGGTAAAGTCAAAAAGCTGAACAATAATATTTTAGATTTAAAAGAGCAATTACACATTTGCACAAAACAAGGGATGAATCACAATTGTCAGTACTTTGCAGATTTGGATATCCAATTATAGAAAGGATAATAAAGACAGTATGGTTTAGAATCAGAATAGTTAGACTATTATTTTTATTGGAGTATGTGAAACAAAGTACATTTAACAGAGGCTTTTAACATTAGGGTTTTGACAATGACAACAATACTTCTCTGATTGAATGTTAATAACAAGGGGTACAATCAAACCTAACAGAAAATCCTTTTTCCTCTATTTCACCACACTCTGCCTGCCCCTAATCCCTACCCACTCACAGGACCCCTGGAGAATGGTGTGCTTTTACACAGGGCTAGGTTAAAATGAAGACTATTTCATTATTTATTCAATTATTTGTGAAGGGGAAATACTTAGATTAGCCTTAGCAGTTCCAGCACAAGGCCAGAAAAGAAACGTTGGACGAATGCCTTTTCTGTTCTCTAAACCTTGTGTTCTGCATCCCATCGATAACTAACACTGAGGCAAAACCACCTTCAAAGGGCAAATCACAATCTGCATTTCAGAGGTTTAATTGCCTCCTGACAGAAAGGATAGGTTGCATGATCAATATCCTTTCCTTTGAGGAATGCAGGTTAAACAACATTTGGATGTTGTTACGATATTGCTATTGAAGTTCGGAAGAAATGTAAAGTTTTTTTTCAGTAGAGATTAGTGCTGGCTTCAAAGCTTTATGTGAGCAGCACATTGCTGATAGCCACTCGGTTCCTAGGGAGGGGACTAAATAAAAACTCACTGACAGTGTAATCCTTACAAAAGTTGTCACTAAAATACACAAAAATAATTCAAATGGAAAATAGCACACTATGAGAATCCCATTATCAGTATAATCGCATTTCCTTTGACTTTACCTGCAGGTAATGATAAACTGGCTAAATGTACTTCAACTACATTTTTAAAGCAGATTGCACTTATTCCATTCATATACAACTTGAAACCCTTCGTAACTTAATAACGTGACACAAAATTGGTTCAGGTTTTCCCCCATACCTCACCTCCCCACTCTACCCACTCTCCTTATTGTCTTTTCTGCTTGTCCTTTCAAAAGGAGGAACTTATTTGCAGAGGTATTACTCTGCAACTTCCAGTCGTCCTTTGATAACTTATCCAAGAGACCAGTATTCTTATGTAAACATAGATGGTGATTCCTAACAGATTTGAAGTAACACTGCTACCGAGTCAGAATTTAATTCTATTTTTGCCTTGTGTCTACAAGTGCTCGAGAAAAACAAGAATTGACTGATTTTCTTTACTAGACGCACAATGAAGCTAAATACTAAGGTTCAACCAAAGCCCACAGATTGAACTTGACATTTGTGTGATAAAGCAAGTCATTGAATTAATTTATAGAGTTATCAAGGTAAGACAAAGATTTTAGACAAAACATTTCATAATTTTGAATAATAATTTTGAGGGCTGGTTTTTAAAACTAATTGGTAGCTGCTAACAGAAATTTTAATCTAAAATGTAGTATGTCACTAATGAACTATCCTAATGATTGAAAAACATTTTATTTGATTACAACACTGATTGCAGTAATGCCAACATTTATTGGACATCCCTAATTGCTCATAAGTTGAGGAAGCAGTTAACAGTCAACTACATTGTTGAATCTAGAATTATCCTTAGGCAAAATCTCACTTTCCAACCCATAAGCCTCCACATTCAATGATTCAGCCTTACATACTGAGGGGACTGAAACTGGAAAGCTGATTAGCATCATTGAAGAGTTATGTGGTCAGCTTCTGAAAATGGGGAGACTACAAGAACATCAGTGCATGAATGAATCGCATACAAAATAATGAGATAGCAGACCAATTAACTTCTAGAAGGAGAAAAATAAATACATGTCAGGTGCAAAAATGTTAAGGTTACATCAATGTATTGCCCAACAAATTTAACCAAGAGTTGAAGACGGAAATTAAATCTGATGTTTTAAGAGGTACAAGTTCCTGAGAGAGACTAAAAATGCCTGAAGCTAAAGTAACTTAAAGAAATGGTTTGGATTCATCAACATGCCTGCAATTAGAAACTTGCCCAAATTTCATTCCAGACCAAGTAGGAATGGGAGGTTTCCTCCTAAGGAGGGTATCAGTAAACCAGATTTTTTTTTAAATGACAGCTTGGTAGTCTTAACGACCTTACATTAGATTTTTATTCCAAATTTATATTCCCCAACTGCCATGGTGGGACTCAAGCTTATAAATCTGGATTGATAACCCAAGCCTTTGCATACCAATCCAGTAATTTAACCACTTTGCTTTGCTAAACTCCAAATACTTTCAACAGTATGGGGCCAAGAATAACCTAAAGAGTAGTCTAAATAAAAACTAATATTTCATTGTATGCAAAAAAAACCTAAAAATAGAACATTTCTGTTAAGCATTTAAAAAATGGACAGATAGAAATACTTAATTTTTAAACAAATGAAACATACAGATTGCTAAGTAGCAAAATGTGCAACCCGTGCAGAAGATGATTACAGTTGGCATGAATTTTCTTTGTTTACAGTAATTTAAAGATTGCAGGTGAATGATTTTACTCTGTGAAGAGAAATAGTTTTTGAAAATACAAAATATTCTGCAAAAACATATGGAATCTCCCTACATGAAAACTTAATAGGATACAATTCAACTGACAAGATTTGTGCTAATTCAATACAGAATTCAATACACTAACCTTGGAATCACTTTATGACAGAACTGAATAAAAAGGGTTGGACTTTTTTTTTGAAAATTATCTACTGTGCTGAAATTTGCAAGTTAAATTTTAGCAGGTAAACTGGGAGTTATTACCAATTTTAGTTAGCCTGAAGCGGTGGGGTTTCTTCTTAAACAACTCTTTTGTGCCAATGCCACATTTATTACAGATAATTTCAGGAATTTAACCCAGAATGAAGAAATGGCAATTAATGTCCAAGTCAGGATGGTTTGTTATTTAGAAGGTAAATTTGGGAGTGATGACATTTCCTCAAAGCTTAATTATTGAATCATAGAAATTTACAGGAGGCCCATCATCTCCAAGCCAGCCAAGAATGAAACCAAATTAGTTAGTCTTACTTCCCAGTTCGTCAGTGCTGAACATAGTACCTTTTAAGTACAAAGAGGATTTCTACCTCACCACTCTTTCAGGCAGAAATATTTTTCTCAACTCACCTTCAATCTGTTAATTAACTTAAAATGATCCCCGACCCCCCACCCAGTATTAACCTCTGTGCCAAGGAAAATAGGTCCTTCCTGTTCATCTTGTCTCAGCTGTTCAATTAAATCTTTCTACCACCTCCTTGTTTCAAAAGAACACCACTACCAGAGAATAATGGACATGCAATTCAAGGTCCTTCTGTGCTCCACATATCTTGTGATCTTAGCACTTACTACATATACCCTGGGCTTACCTGCCCTCTCTAAATGTATACCCTTGCGCTTCCCTGGGCTTCTGAATAAAACCAATTAGTGCACCGATATCTTCCCGCAGCCTAGAATTTAGTTTTTCACTGTTAACTGTTGTGGCAGTTTTAGTATCATCAACAAAGTTCTTAAATCAAAGACCTTGCATTTAAGTTCAAGTCCATCACATATATGGGATCTAGTACTAAGCCCATGGTACCCCATTATGCATAGTCATCTAGTCACAAATTCTGATTGACAATACCCTTTCCTCTTTCCCTCCATGATAATTGTTAATCCAATCTGCCATTTTCCCTTCTTTGCCAAGGGCTTTTATTTTCCTGATCAAGTGCCAAGAAAGATCTTTTCAAATAGCATAAAAATTCAGACTACATCAAATGCACTATCCTCATCAATCTTCTTTACCCAAGACAATTCAACCAAGTTAATCAGATATGATCTTCTCTTAAATCCATACTGCTTGTCCTTGATTAACCTGTGCCTCCATAAATGCGGATTTTTTTCTGTCATTCCTTAAGAATTATTCCCATTAACTGACAATAAGCTGGCTGCCCCATGGTTAGTTTACCTTCCTTTTATGTATAACAATGGTACCAATCATCCATTCTTCTGGCAACACTCTTGTAGCCAAAGAGCATAAGAAAATTCCGTGCTTTCATGCTGCTCCAGGTTTCTCACAATGTAAAGCTCCTGTTTTTTTTGTCATAAGTTTCCCTTTTATGCCTTACTCTGTATTCGAAAATACCCGCTTTTTTTTATTTGGAACATATTGATCCTTGTTATCATCTCCTTTCATATCTCTAACTGCTGTAACACTGACGTCTTCAAATAGCTAAATCATTTCTCACACAGGAGTCACCCGGAGGTTACAATTTCCTCGCACTTTAATTCTCCATTCTCACTCGCACTCTGACCTCTGCCTCTTATAATTTGCAAGAAGGCCCAGTGTAAACTCGAAATACAGCATCTGATCATCCAAGCTGGCCAGGTTATAATCCTCAAGACTTAATACTGAATTCAACGATTTTAGAAAATCAACTTTTAAGAAAAATGCTGCATGTTTCCAGTAATTTCTCTTTTTGTTTCAGATTTCCAGTATCTGCAGTTTTTTTGCTTCAATGCTCATTCTCTTCACTTGAAGCACTCTCTAGAGATGAAGGTTGACCCACTGAGCAGTTCTAGTATGTAGCAATTTTGTACTTTTACATTATATCTCAGTCTTGTAAATTTGACTTTAATACAATTTAGAGCTTTCACTCCTGATCTATCTTTATAATTTTCCATAATTTTGCAGAATGTAATCAAATAAAGGTTGCTGTCTCCGATTCCCACTGCCACACCCACAACCTGCCCAGTTCATTCTCTAAAACCAACTCCAGCAGTACCGCAACTCGTTGAGTTCAAGGTACTAGTTTGAAAAGTTGTTCTAAAAGCATTTCAAAAACTCTGCAGCTCCCATATCTTTTTCTCTTCCCTCATCCTAATTTATATTAGTGGTTGAAATCCCCTATTGTTATATCAGTTATATCAGTTTTGCACCTCTTATTAACTTGGAAATGTATCTGCTCATCTGTCTGCAGAAACAACTGTACACTTCCAACAATATGCCCTTTCATTTCTCAGTCCCTCCTGTACCATTTCTGCACACACACATTCATCTGCATTCCTAGTTCTATGTTTACTGGCAGGTTGCATCAGTAATGAAAATGAGATGAGGACCTTTGAGGTCCTGACCTAATTCCCTGTAAACTGCCTCCAAGACCTCATTCTACAAAATTGCTATGTCATTGGTACCAATATGGACCACCGCCTTCAGGCAGAATGTTCCTCACCCACTCAGTGACATCCTTGACTCTGGCATAATGGGGTAGCACTCCACCCTAAAGCCAAAGCTGTAACAATATAAAATCCTACCTCACACCCACAGCTAGCAAACCCCTATCATTGTGGGTCCCGATTCTTTCTATATCCATCTGTACAAATGCAGATCCTAAGCTCTTCCAAATGGGAGAAACATCCTGGATTTTCCACATCACACTCAAAGGGAATCCTACCATGACCATTTTCACTAGAATAAAAATTAAGGATCTACAAACTTTCCATAACACTTAACATCAGGCTGTTTAGTTTTTTTTACTTAAAAGGTAGTTATTTACCACTTCAATATAAATAAACTGGGTTAAACTTTTTTTTAAGGAAGAAACACCTCCTTCTCCCTCTAAACAGAATTCCCAAGCTAACCAAATTCCTGATTGTCATACACTGGTTAAGAAGCACTCCACTTAAAAACTATATTTTGTATGACCATGCTGTGAATTAGCAAAATATATTTACCTATATACGTTAGGTCACACCCAAATTCCCAAAGTACCCTCTCGCTGAATCTTGTTTGTATCTCATTTGGTCCACTGGCAAGAGCACCAATCAAGTGGATGTTAGCAAGTTTGTTGAATGTCATTGAATTAGCAGAATTTCATCAAGCTAGTGATAAACAATCCACCGCAACCCTCATGTTGGATGCTGTCATATCCTGCCACTTATGTGACGTGTATGTCACTTGCTACTAGTCTGGATTTTGTCCTGGTCCTGCTTTGCAATAGAGGATTTGCAAATGCAAATTAAATAAATTAGAAGATTAGAGTCCAACATATGTCTATCATGTCCTAACTTTAAAGATGTCATGTTTTGATAAAGGAAATAATAAGATCATTAAAAGTTGTCAATGAAATGGTTACGTAATTGAGCAAACAGCAGGCAGTAATAATGGTCCTAAATGAAAAATGAGTACAAGGTAAGATAAGTACTCTATTTAACTTTCATAATCAAATATCAGCTTGGAGAAATTAAGAGATACCTGTACATACATGGAGGTTCTCATTTCCCCCCTATTAATTTCAAAACAATTCCTAACCAGCATCAATCTGTGGAAAAATTACAATTCATCTAGAAAAGTAAACATTTTCCTAGTTTTTAAAAACAAAAAATAGTTAAATTTCTTAATAAAAAGTCTTATTGGAAAATACATGCTATAAAAAATATACATCTTAGATAAATTTTAAAAGCAATAAATTAATAATTGTACAAATCTGGGAGATCCACATTATGTTATAGGATCTTTTAAAAGGTCTGTACTAGGAATTGAAATTTATTTTCACTAGTATATTATGTCTTTTTTAATATACAATTGCTTCTTCTTTTGTTCTTTACAACTTGGGGAGTATCTGATAATGCTGCAAAAGTTCAAACAGGATCTTTCCTTGTACTGATGAAAGCATCTGTGTGCATAACACTTTTTTTTTAAAAAAAGCATGCTGAAGGTGATTGGAACTACACGAAATTTACTTAACTAAGCTGATCGATAATCAAACTGCTGTACAATATTGCATTAAGTTTGGTTGGAACTACCACTTAATTGGCCTCTACCACAATTTTTTGGCCTAGACCATTAGTGCCCTACTCACTTCCTCGCCAGTTCTCAAACACATTAAATCAGTGTATTCCTGATGCCCAGCCCAGAAAAGAAAGAGACAGTAGTAGGGTAAGGGGAAAGCACCAAGGGAGGAGTTCGCAATCAGAAAAGGAGTAGCCTGCCTGCAGAGATTTTGGAGGGTAGCAGTTGATAGGCCAGTTGGACCTGCTCCCAGGGCTAGATGGTGCTGTGTGGGGCCACGTGATGAGGGACTGAAGCAATAACTCTTCCCCTCCACCCATTCAAACCCCAGTTACTGCTGAATATTGATAGCTAATGAAGGACAGCAGCCAAATCTTAAAAGTAGTGATAAGACAACATTATCAGCAGGTGTAAGATGTTTTATGATGTATAAAACATGTTCATGTAGTTTAAATTGTTTTTTCTCCAGAAATGAATATACCTCCCAACATTTGCAAATTACTGCTAATAATACAAACTTAATATTACTATTCTGCAATTTTGTCCATCTTTATTGCAACTCAGTTGTAATTTTTTTTGAAGGTTTCCTTCAAGAATAGATGGGGCACATTTTTTGTAAGTGTAGCTATTTATCAACTCCTTAGTACTGAAGTGCAAGCACCAAGTAGTAATCAGTATCAGACTAAACCCTTTTATGGAACATAGAACACTACAGCACAGTACAGGCCCTTCAATCCACAACGTTGTGCCGACATTTTATCCTGCTCTATGATCTATCTAACCCTTCCCTCCCACATAGCCCCCTATTTTTCTATTATTCATGTGTCTAAGAGTCTCTTAAATGTTCCTAATGTACCTGCCCCACAACCTCTGCTGGTAGTGCGTTCCACGCACCCACCACTCTGTGTAAAAAAACTTACCCCTGATATCCCCCTTATACCTTCTTCCAATCACCTTAAAATTGTGTCTCCTCGTGTTAGCCATTGTCGCACTGGGAAAAAGTCTCTGACTGTCCACTCGATCTATGCCTCTTATCATCTTGTATACCTCTATCAAGTCACCTCTCATCCTCCTCCTCTCCAAAGAGAAAAGCCCTAGCTCCCTCAACCTATCCTCATAAGACATGCTCTCCAATCCAGGAAACATCCTGGTAAACCTCCTCTGCACCCTCTCTAAAGCTTCCACATCCTTCCTATAATGAGGCGACCAGAACTGAACACAATACTCCAAGTGTGGTCTGACCAGAGTTCTATAGAGCTGCAACATCACCTCACGGCTCTTGAACTCAATACCCCGACTAATGAAAGCCAACACTCCATACGCCTTCTTAACAACCCTATCGACCTGCGTGGCAACCTTGAGGGATCTATGGACGTGGACACCAAGATTCCTCTGTTCCTCCACACTGTTAAGAGTCCTGCCGTTAACCTTGTATTCTGCCTTCGAATTTGATCTCCCGAGTGTATCACTTCACACTTATCCAAGTTGAACTCCATCTGCCACTTCTCAGCCCAGGTCTGCATTCTATCAATATCCTGTTGTAATCTACACCAACCTTCTACACTATCCACAACACCACCAACCTTTGTCCTGGATCACTCTTAATTAATACAATTTGAGACCTGGTAGTTTGTAAACGTATTAGTTTCTACTTCTTATAAGGTAGCAAGCAAATTTCTTGGATGGTATAGCAATGCATTCTCCTGTAAGATTCATCACAGTATTGGATGCGAAGTGCAGTTCCTTAAAGTTACATAAAAGATTTTTAAAGATAAATGTTTCCAAAAATTTCTGTTCACAAAATCAATTCACCTTCCAAATTTTTAACGTTTTCTAGAAAAGACACAGTTCTGTCTGTTCTGAGGCAATGGCAATTGAATGTTTAACCCACAGCCTATGTATCAATAATGTCTACTTAACTGAGGGACCAGAGTAGTGGAACCATACTACAGAAATTACTGCATGAGCACCAGAAGAAACACTTCTACAAAAAAAATTAATATTTTCCTGGGATGCTCTATTCACACCTCAAAGATAAACTGAGCTCACATTATGCTCAAGAATGAAGAAATCAACATAGGTTCTGGAATGAGTAAACTAATTCAGACAATAAATAAATTTTCCTTCCTGTTTAGGTGAGCAATAAAAACAAAAATTATTTCATAAAAGTAAATATGTGCCTCGCCATTTCAAGAAAATTCCAGCTGTTGTTGAGTGTGTACTTGATCCAGAAGGTATCTAATCAAAAAAAAGTGATCAGGCATTGTCACAAATAAAAAAAAACAATACATTCCTAGAACAATAAAGATGCTCTCTGCACCCTCACTGATAGAAAAAGGGGTGTTCCATGATAATGGAAGTAAAATATTTGGGGGGGGGGGAGATAAGGAAACTATTTTTAACTTAGAAATGAAGTTGCATGATTTCACTCTAAAGTCTTGGAAAAAACAGTCATTTGGAATTCCTGTTCCCTTATTATGATCTCTGTAAGCGAAATCTCATTGCACCTGTCATATATCAGAGTATATGAGTATATTTTTATTGTGCATTTCTGTCTTGAAAAGCTGCAAAGTTCAATAAAACAATGAAATTATATTTTGCTCAAAGTTAGAGCATTGAATTTTGAGCAGTTTAAAAAAAATACAAGTGTTTATTTAATTTCAAAAACTATAAAAGATCAAGTAAATAAAACCTTTATTCACAGTCCTAGAATTATAAGCAAAATTATTTTTCCCCATAGCCTGCTTTGGGAAATTCAGATGAGTAGCTGAATGCAACACAGCTTGTAACTTAAGAACTGTTTCTATTTTGAGATTTTCACGTTCCAACGTAATTTGGTTTAATTTTGTCCAATAATTTGCTTTAATTTTGCCAATCCTTCCCACCATCTTCATTCAACATGAATAGCTCCATTCTGTGTATAATGGAAGGTAAATCACTACAATTAGATCTTCAATGATTATAAGTACCTGATCTACACAGCAGAGAGACTGTGGTACCAAACAGATTGGGAATGAAAATAACAGAAAATCTAGCTTCAAATTAACATATTATTTAATATTTTACCATAATTTAAACTGTTACCTAGACCTCACTTAAGATTGAGTGACAGGCAAAGGAGGAAGTATCCCATGGAGGGAGGCGGCATTGGGGTGTCCTGTGCAGGGAGAGGGTATCCCACAGGGTGGGGATAGGGCAAAGAGGCATCCCGCGTGGGGGGGCTGCTTTGAAGGTGGGGCTGCTTTGAAGGTGGGGCAGATGGGGGTGCAAAGCAGGGGTCTGCACACAGATCTAGTATCGTTCCTTCTGCCCCCACTCATCTTTCTCTATTTACACCTCCTCCAGACAGATCACTACAATTATCAAGCATTCATCACCCTCTTATACACCACTAACAGCATGTGTGCCATCTGGTTTCTCTTGGTCTCCACCATCATAAACACACCTTTTGTTCTCTCCATCACTCCCTATTCTCTACAATTTAAAACATGCTTGTTTTCTTATTTTCTAGTCCTGATGCAAGGTCACCAACCTGAAATGTTAACTCAGTCTCTCTCAATTCAGTGAACTGAGTGGCTTGATGGGTTATTTCATGGCCTCTACTATGGCCCTGATGGATAGGATAACAAATTCCCTTCCTCAAGGATACTTGTGAACAAGAGTGGCTTCTAATGACAATCCGATGGTTTTATTGTTACCACTATACTTATTTTATTCTAGATTTACTTAATTAATAGATCTTAAATTTCCTGGCTGCCATGGTGGGACTTGAACTCCATCCCTATTCTGACAATTCAATTTTTAAAACCGCTAATATTTTCAATGAACAATTTATATAGCTTAATTAAACAGGGGTTTAGTCCAAAGATAAATTTCATGTTATCAGCATATTGAAGCTCCACATAACTACTTATATTAGACCTAGCAACAAATGCATTGTGAAAGATGGCAACATCACAAATTGACCACCTCAATATTTAACAGTCCTAAATAATTTTGAAAATTACTATCCTTATCATCTACAAATTAATGATCAAACTAATGAGTAGCTTTGTATGCCACATATTTACATGCATATAGTCTATTTTTTTCTTGCAAACATAGGAACACCACCTTGGTAGCAGTATACAGTAAAATGCTATTTATCCTACTTTTTTAGGCCTTAAATAATATAAAACACATAATCTACAAATTGATTTACAAACAATTCAAATGCATATTGCTATTTTAGTATTTTTCAAACTGCAAATCACATTTTTAAAGTTCAATTTTATTGAAGGTTTATTTTAAATTCACATCGTGTTCTATTTTTAGTGATTCATTTCCTTGCCAGTCAGGTTACATTTGTCCCAGGATGAATAAGCAATGATTGAAAGAATCCATCTTATGTACATTCCAGTTGCCCCACATCATTCACAGAACAAACCTTTTTAGATCTTTAACTATCGCAGGAGTGCCGATTACAAAGGCACCAGCAATTTCCTAACCAACGACCACCTGAACAATGATGTGTTCAGCTTCTCAGTCCCTCAAGCCTTTCAGAGGTGAATCATTTCACAGTTTGGAACTGATCTCCATAGCAACTTCTCTTTGAGGGTCTTAGAATCACCATCCAGTAATTCTATGATCATCAAGCTCAGCCATTCCCAACGGCTCTTTTCACAGCAGATGGAAAAGGAAGCCTTGAAATTTTACACTCTATTTCAGGCAATTCATCTGCCAGCCTATTAGAATTCAAAATATTTCGACCTTCAATCACGAAGCATGTTATCTGAAGCTGTGGTGATCTCAAGTCAAGACAACCAGACCTTTTAGTCTAATCATCCATGATGAGAATAGACTGACAAAAACTTGTAATTCAACCAGTATCAAAATGCTTATTTTAACTGCATGAAAGTCTTTCAACAAGCAATGAAAACACACCATGTACCATTTTCTCTGAAGCTTCTGCCAAAAACAAATATGAATTCTGAAACCTGACACTGGAAGGTTTGCAATGTGAAATTCTTGACAGTCGATTGTGTAAATTTCCATTTTTTGAACTTCGATATATTCAAGGTTAAAAAGGCAGCAGAATAATAATGCAGAATCCCCAAATGGCTTCAGAATATGGGACTTGGCCAAATCCTGAGCATTCTCCCTCAACAGAGAAGTAATTATTTTCCAAATAAAATAAGATTTTTTTCAAAAAAAAACAAGAAAGGGTTAACTCGAGAAAACTGGACAATTATCTTGATATTTTGTTAGGCAGGTTTTTATTTTAAGTCATTGTTATTCAGGAACATGACATTAGTTTGTCACTACATATCAAATTTTTAAACTATTAGTGAGCAGTTTTCATTTGGCAGACTTCTTGTAATGTACAAATCTGAACTCCAGTCACATACTATCACACAGACTTTAATAGTGTTTAAAGTTTACGTTTCCTTTATCTCAAAATTAATCTTTTCAACTGAAAGTTAGCTGTTCCAGAAATAGACAATAAATCCCAAACAATAACAGATGCTGAAGTCAATCAGAAGGGAGCACTGAGTCAATAGTATGGTCTACCCTGAGAATGAAAGGAGAAAAATTAGACCATAGCTCCCTTTAAAAATACATACAAATTTTTCAGCAACTGGCAGAGCACTGCAAGAATCTAAAGAAGTTAGCCACAAACCTTTTTGGAAGTCAAAGATGTAAAAAGATTATAAATTTAATTATCGTAAAGATGCATTGTTAATATCACCATTCATCAGCATCAAGTTTTATGTAATACCAGCAGGACAAGCGGAGAGGAATTCTATTCCTAGTCACACAAAAGCTCATGTCAAGGATGCATTTTAATTTTTTTTTTAAAAAAGGGCACAAAATGATAGCTGGCATAATAAGAAATGCAACATTAACACCAATTTACTGTTCAACCAGCATTGTATTTTTACTCCATTGTAAGTGACATTTCCAAGAAAACACTTCTCCAACAGCATTCGTCATTATATTTGACTGGACAGGACAAAAAATTGTTTTCATTTATTTGTTTCTTGAAAACAAGACCATTTTGTCAAAATGCATTTTAAATTGTCTTACTTGCTAGTCTACAGCCTGAAGACAATAGTGACTTAAATGGAACATTTTGGCTATACCTGCCCAATGTTTTTAAAATGATAATTTTAAACATCCTGATTTGCAATGTGCCAACAATATTATTTGCAAGTTGGAACAAACAAGAGAATATTAGAATATTAAATATTGAGTGGGATCACTGAAGGAAACACAAGTTTCCAGTGAATGTCTCAAAATTCTCATTTCTAGTATTACTGTTTTTCCCTGCTCCTCACCCCTTATAGTGCATTAGCTAAACACTGTACAACTCACATTAATGTGAAGCTTATAAAGAACTTCTAAGCAGAAAAATTGCTGTACCTTGATCAAAATTTGTAAGATGTTTTATTTACTTTGACTTGTGACAACATAGATGCAGATAAGGAAGGACACTCAGCCCATTTGAAATCATTGATCTAGAAAGATTAGTTTCCCCAACACCACTTCATCCACACAGAAAACAAAAGTATGATTAAATTTATTCACCATTTTCCTAAAGAAATCAATTTCAATTATCAATGTGTGAAGAGCATCATGACATCACCTATAAAGTTGCTGTCCACTGCTCTTTTCTGAAATACTGTCAATGTACAATTTCTAACACCCTTATTTTAGCCTTTCCATTACTGTATTCTAAAGCATTCTTTCAGGGTTGAAGCACACAATACTTAATACACCCAAATGTTCCCTCACGACTCAGTCCTCTGATGTTAGAGATCCAGTCTGTACCTATTCTCTGAACTGATTCTGGTCTAACGGACCATGTCTGAACTGTGTCTTGTCTCCTCTGCATGTTGAGGTCAGGTATGGCCAAAGTTTTCAAAGTACATTTTAACCGTACACCACATAGCTTCACCATGACTTCCTTTGATTTACATGATTTTTGTGCAATATTAGATCAATTTTAACTTTCTCTAACTACTGCACAGCAGCATTGCTTGGAGGTTCAGGTATGCCCTGATTAAAGCCATAGCTCTTTCAATTTCACGCCTACAATTCTAAAGTAACAGTGTCAAATTAATCCTTGTATTTCAGTTCTTATTTGTTATTAACAAAGTATTCCAAAGGCTGAAAGGGAGATCTGGACTAGGCATAGGGATGCATATGGTGATCAATACAGAGAAGGGCTCGTTAAAAACACAAAGGAAGTGACACTGAACAGACACCAGCATTTAATAAGAAACTGAGGACCATACAGTGTAAAAGACAATTAAATCAAAATGCAGACATGTCAGAATCCAAATGATTATGTTAAAATGGTCTGGTTTATTTTATTTATGCAGGTGTTGTAAGCCTAAGTAATTGCTTATTACTGTTCAGACTGTGCACACAGACTCTCTTCCAGACTGCATGCATTCCATTAATTCTAAAAATTTTCGATGAAATGGGAAAGCTTCGAACTATTTTATTGGAAAACATGCAAAAACAAAATACTCCGAGTGTTATAAACTAAAATAAAAACAGAAATTGCCAGAAATGCTCATTATTAGCAATTATTATACTCAGTCTGGAAGGCTGTAATGGGTCTTCTCAAAAAATGGTGTTCCTTGAGCTTTCATGGTGCTTCAAGGCAAAGTGATATTGGCCAAGGAGAGGACAGTCAGAATGAAAGTAGAACAGAGAACTGAAGTTTCAATTGACCAGTAGTCCAGGTCATAGTTGTGAGCTGCTTTCCTCAGTATCCAACAATATTTTCCATTTGGAATTTCACTGATTCTGCTTCTCTCATATACACCAGATGTATCTGATCTTAATTTGTCTATCAACCTCTTACCTTACATTATCATCCCTTCTGTCTTAATATTTCCTACCTTCTAATCTAAGGCAGGCTTCTTGTTCTCCCATCCAGTTACCTTCTCCTCTTGAGAGGTCAGCAAACTCAAACACTGACCTCTTTCACCACTAACAGTGCCTGATCTGCTGAGAATTTCCTGCAGTTTGATTTTGTTTAAAAAGACTGCTCAATCACAATGTTTGGCACTAAAGTAAACCATGCATATTTTATCTCTTGTGGTTTCTCCAGAGGTTTTTACTTCAAGTACATGCCACAATCCTGAAGTAAATGCTTTCTGCTGTGCAGGTTTGTTCCTGCATCCAAATATACAACCTGCAAGTACTGCAACATTGTTTAACAACAGCCTTCAAAGGAGGATATGGTACTAATTCATGCTCTATCCATGGCTAAAACAACATACAAAGACAATACAGACTGCAAGTGCAGGAGTTGTGGCCTGACGTTCTCCTAAATCTAGATAGTTTTTTTACGGCAACTTTAAAACCACTGGCTGCAGTGCATGAATAATCTGCTCTCTGAAGTATTACCACAACCTGCATCACGAGAGCCTCTGAAAGTTTTGCATTTCACGCACTTAAGGTATTTCCCATAAAAGTGTTGCAAGGTGAGAATCATCTGCTCAAAACACCTTTGGGTTATTTTTTCACTACAGAAAGCACTGTATAATTGCAGTATGTTGCATGGATCAAGATTGGTTTTCTATCCAATAGTCACAATCCAGCTAAAACGGCAGAAATTTACAATGCCATAGACACAATGCTATATTTTGCCACAAGATTAATGTACAATATCGAAAACAGACAATAGTAGAAATCAGTGAGAAGGTGGTATTATCTTTGGATGTCTAATTTTTCAGGAGTTGGGCATCATGCAAGTTTGAAGAAGCTAAAGTCAGACTGAAAATGCAACAGAGGCAGCTCCACCATTAACTTCAATTTGTTGATTGGATGAGTGCAGGGGATGCAAAGATGTTGAGGAGCAGATTGTCATAGTGAAAGACACTGATTATTTTTGCCTCTTGAGACAACCTTGAACTAAAAGCAGGTTAAATACAATAGAGAAGCATTTCAGAGTTTTGTATGATGGAGGCAAATCAGCAATTTATGATCAGACCAGTCCTGTGACAGGTAAGCTCATCTTTGTGGCCCTCAGACTTGATAGCAAGTTTCAATTCTACCAGGACAAACAAGAATAGAAGGGCAAGTGGATCAGATGAAGGAATAGAGCAAAATTCATACCAGCTAAGGTGTGTTTTTATTTTAAATTTGTTCACAGGATGTGAACACCACAGGAAATGCCAGTCCTTAATGCCCATCCTTCATTGCCCCTGAACTAAGAGTCAACCACATTGGTAAATTTCAAGTCACAAGAAATTCAGATGTATTAAGGATGACAGGTTTCCTTAACATCGGAATATTAGTGAATGAGATGGGTTTTATGACAGTTTCATAGTTACTGTTACTGGCCAGCTTTAATTAAAAATGCATCTAACAAATCTAAATTAATTACCTCAATTTAAAATTTCCCAGCTGTCAGAATGGGACTCAGATCTGTCTCTGTGGATCAGTGATCCGCCAGTCCAGTAATTTATCTGTTATACTACTGCAACTTGCATGGATGGTCAGAGAAGGGAAGCTTGATGTTTGACTGAGTAAGTGCCATAACTGCACTTGATCCAGGGTGGCAGGTGAACAGTGGGCTTCGAGAGATGTACGTGGCAAGTTGTGGGAGTATAATCTGCTTTGACTGAGCTTTCATATTGAAAGACCACATTAACTCAGACAGGTAAGGGGATGGCAATAGGAGCAAACAACAGAACTTTTGAGAGGATGGTGCCAGAAGAGCAGGAGGAAAAAGTCCAGTTAAATTTGGTGACAACAGCGACACCACTGCCACAACTGTTTGTTCAGGGCAAGTGATGAACCTTTGTTGATTGCCTGGTGAAAGCACAGAATTTGCAGTCCCCTCCTACAAATGATGTTTTCATCAACAGTAGTGAAGTCAATAAATTCATGCATAATGAGCTTCTGATCTCCTGATGACACACCCCTGTTCCATCAGACCTCCTCCATATCATCTACCCCCACCTCCCCTAAAAAGCCTGATCATCCAAAACTCTGTTGCCTGTTTTCAGATCCAAAGCTTTATGAATTGCACAGCTTTGAAAGAGATTTAAGTCACCAAACAGCCAATTTTGTGGAAAGGTACAGAGGGTCAATGATTTGTTTAAAAGGCAGGAATTGTAAGAGCAAGACGGAAAAGATTTCTGAAAGAATAAACAGAGTAAGATAGTCTTCAGGAAGAGAGGATGAAACTGCTGCAATTACCACCTTTAGCAAAGAAGCTATAGTACAGAGCATTGCAAGATGTAAGCAAGCCAGGAAGCAGTCTCAAATGTGGAAATCCAGTGAAGATAAGGAATACAAAATGGGTACAGTTAAAGGCAGATGAACTGGTATCAAAAACTGTGATAGAATCTTTTCTGTCTAGGGCAGAAAAGATTCTTCCAGCTTCTCCAACTTGTGGGAAGCTGGAGAAGAAATTGCAGAGGCTATTGCAGAGATTTTTGCTTCATCTCTGGCCACAAGTGACATTCTAGAGTGGCTAATGTGGGACCATTGTTTAAAAAGGGTATCGAGAACAAGCCAGGAAACTACAGGCTATTGAGTCTGACATCAGTGACAGGTAAGTTGCTGGAAGGGATTTTGAGGGACAGGATCTACCAACATATGAAGAGATGGGGCCTGATTCAGGACCATCAGCATGGCTTTGTGCATGGGAAGTCGTGTGTGACATATCTCTTGGAGTTCTTCAAGGTGATAACAAAGAGAGTAGATGAGGGTAGGGCAATAGTTGTTGTCTATATGGACTTTAGCAAGGCCTTTGACAAGGACCCTCATAGCAGGCTAGTCTGGAAGGTTAGATCACATGGGTTCCGGGGAGACAGCTGATTGAATTCATAATTGGCTCAGAGGTAGCAAGCAGAGGGCAATGGTCGAGGGTTGTTTCTCGGACTGGAGGCCTGTGTCCAGTAGTGTGTCATGGGTTGGTGTTGGGACCTTTGTTGTTTGTAATTTATATAAACAATTTGGATGTGAATGTACAAGGCACGGTTAGTAAGTTTGCTGACCAAACAAAAATAGGTGGTGTTATAGACAGTGTAAAAGGTTATGAAAAGTTACAGGGAGATCTTAATCAGCTAGGTATGTGGACTGAGGATCGGCAAATAGATTTCAATCCAGATAAATGTGAGGTACTGCATTTTGGGAGGTCAAGCTGGGGTTGTACATCGAGTGGTAGGGCCCTGGGGAGTGTTATGGAGCAAAGGGATCTAGGAATGCAAGTGCATCATTCACAGGAAGCAGTGATACAGGTAGATAGGGCAGTGAAGAAAGCATTTGACACACTTGCCTTCATCAGTCAGGGCAATGAGTATAAGAGTTGGGAAATTACATTGCAGTTATACAAAATGCTGAGGCCACACTTAGAGTATTGATATAGGAAAGACGTTATTAAACAAGAAAGAGTGCAGATTTACCAGGATGCTGCCTGGACTTGGGTGCCTGAGTTGCAAAGAGAGTTTGTGTAGGCTAGGACCTTATTCTCTGGAACGTAGGAGATTAAGGGGTGACCTGATAGGAGGTATACAAGATCATGAGGGGCATAGATAGAGTGAAAGCACATAGTCTTTTGCCCAGGGAGGGGGTGCTAAAAACAAGAGGGCATAGGTTTAAGATCAGAAGCGAAAGATTTAAAAGGGACATCAGGGGCAACTTCTTCACGCAAAGGGTGGTGCGTATTTGGAATGAACTGCCAGAAATAGTGGTTGAGGCGGGCAGATTAGCAACATTTAAAAGCTATTTAGATAAATATATGGATAGGTGAGGTTTAGAGGGCTACGGGCCAAATGCGGGCAGATGGGACTAGCTCACTGGGCAACACAGTCGGTATGGACAAGTTGAGCCAAAGGACATGTTTTCATACTGTATCACTCCATGTTGTCCTGTCATGATGATAAAACATAAAGACAGAGGAAACAGCAGAACATACTCCAGGGAAAACAGTACTGCAAGCTAGATGAAGCATCTCCTAAACTCAAGACCTCTAACTACTGCGAAGGAAAAGAACAGCAAATAGATGAGAACACTAACACCTGAAAATGCTCCATGTCGCACCATACAGGCTTGGAAATATATTACTGTCCCTCAATGAAATTCCCATGCCAACAGGACTATGGGCATATCAAAACCACATAAGCCTCAGCAGTTAAAAGTAGCAATTCACCACAACCTTCCCAAGGGCAATTAGAGATGGGCAGTTAGCAATGACCCTGCCAATGACACTGTTCATGAATAAATGACAAAAGGTTGCCTTGATAGACACAGAGCTCCAATCAACAAAGAGAACAGAGGGATGCAGAATGATGGCCATGAATACAGCTGAAGAGTTGTAGAGCTCTACAGAGCATAATCACTGCAAGTCACATAAAGAATTCAACTGAAAATCTTATTGGTGTTGGTTCCTATGTTGGTTAATGACATAAGATAAAAAAAATAATTTTCTACCTATATGTTTTAACAGACAACTTAAATAAACTAAACATAGCAGTTAGCAGCTACGAATACTAACAAAACCGAGCAATCACACATTAGCTACACTGCACCACTGGATATTCTCTTGAACTACAAAGAGCACAGCACCTTTCACTCTTTAAGCATAACCTACTGCATTCTCAGTGGTGCACAAGAATATTTAAAACATTCAATTATACAGCACTTTTCACAGCCTTGGGTTGTCATAAAGCACTTCAGATTAAATGCTACATCTCTGAAATATAGTCACTCTCGAAACAGTGGAAATATAGCAACCAATTTGGTGTTTGTGTAGTCTTGATATGCATGTCAATGACCAAATAATCTGATTTTCAGATGGAGTTTGAGAGATAAATGTTGATGAGGGCACAGATAACTCCTAAACTCTTCCCAAAAATATATTGTTGGGAAACCTTTTACATTCATCTGAGAGTGCACATCAGCCTTTAGTTTAACATCTCACTCAAATGATTACATCTTCAGCAGTGCAAAGCACACTCATTATTACACTGAACGTCTGGCTAGATCTTTACACTCAGATCTCAGGAGTGACCACAACCCTCCGAGTTACAGAAAAGAACACTGCCAACTGATCACAGCTGACAATTAACAAAGAAGTAAACATACTTCATTTGTACTCTCCACATACAACACTTAAAATATATTTTTCTAAAAAGCACTTACTATATCTGTGATCTATTGTATTTTTCCCTATTTTTCTAAAGTGAAAATCCAACCAATCATTTACAAGTTAGAAAGAAATTGCTTGAGGATTTAACAACTTTTTTTTTGCTGAATTTCCAAATGATAAAACTACAAAGTGAAAGTATTATAATTTTTTTTAAAAATTAGAGCAATATTTTTGTAATATCTTGGAATGCATTGTTTACAGCAAGTGACAACGCAAGACAACTGATCAAGAAGCTCCCTATATAAAGGACAAGTCAACGGCTGCCGAGAATCAGCAAACAAATTCAGCCTTTACAGAAAGGCTACATCACCATTTAGAACGTACAACTTAAATTATTCTAGCGTGTAATACTTTAATTGTGTAAAACAAAGCTGATGTCTAACACACAAAAGATTTTCTTGCAAGCATTGTACCACAAGTAATTTTCATGGTACCATTGATGGGTGACAAGTGATCAGCATGCTTTTAGAATTTAAACGTTTGTGTGGTGTTGGTGGGTGGGGGGGGGGGATGTGGGGGTAGGGGTGGAAGTGCATGGGGGAAGTGCATTTTAGTGAGAATGCTAACAATGTAGCAGTGAGTTGTTGGATAATTTTCACAGGATGGTGTGCACTGAAATTAACACCACAGTTGTTTCAAGTATATAGAGGTTTGCAAAGTTTCCCTTTATCTCTAGAGCCCCAAAGCTATCAAGAAAAATTTACAAATTGTCATAAGAAGTGCTTTTCAGTAAGTTGAATATTTACAAGCTGTTAATAAGGCCCAGTGCATTGGCACAGCAGTGCAGCAGGTAGTGCTGCTTCCTCATAGCTCCAGCAACCTGAGTTAGATCCTGACCTCTGGTGCTAACTGCATGTTCTTTGCATATTCTCACTGACACAAGATTGTCCCACTTCCCAAAAGCATGCTGTTTGGTTGGTTAATAGACTACTATAAACTACCCCGAGCACAGGTGGATGGTAAAGGAATCAGGAATGAGTTGCTAGGCATGAGAAAGAGAATAGGTTACAGGGAAATAAGTGGGGGAATGAGATTGCTCTGAGAATTGACATAGACTGCATGGGCTGAATGGCCTCCTCCTACATCATGAGATTGGATTTCGTAAACTTTTCCAGGAAGTGGATAGTTCATCTATGTACCAAATATGTCTGTGTATGCTGCTTACATCCATTGTATCATGCACTAGAAACAAAAGCTACCTTCATCTCTCGAGAACAGTTAAAAAGCTGAACACAAGTTTTATGGCTTGACCCTCAACAAAGTACAATCAAAGTATCAAATTCATGCAGGACTCAATTAATTTCAAGGAATGAAATTTGATGCATTTATCTTCAAATTCAAATATTTTGTGATGGCAGTATATTTTTCTGTTTGCTTAAGGAAAAAAAAGTGAAAGATTTAGCTAGAGAAAAAAAATTATGTCCACCAGTGCTTACCACTAAGAAATATAAATCAGACAATAAGTTCCAATGTCCACTCATGCAGAGTTAGATGCAGAAATCTGGATGTTGCTATCCGATTTTCCCTGCTTCTCCAGAAACTTTGCACAGGTGTCTCACCAAGAGACTCAGCACTGAAACACATGGAAGGTCATGTGGATACAGGTAGGGTAAACAAAAAAGCCAAACCTAGTTACTATTCCATTCGTCTAACCTTTGTTAGTTACAACTTCAAAAAAATTTTGACAGATTATTAAACAAGACTTCCCTTTCATAATTCGATGCTGACTCTGTCCATTCCCAATATTATTTTCCAATTGCCCCATTACCATTTCCTGAACAACAAATTTCACATTTTCCTTACCACTGATTTCAGGCACACTGGTCCATAGTTCTCAGTTTTCTTTCTCATTCCTTTCTTAAATTGTAGGGTTACATTTGCTGCCTGTGGAAACCATTCTAAAATCGAAGGATTTCTGGATCAAGAGCCAAATTCTTCAGAACCCTAAGATGCAGATCATGTCCCGGTGATTTAAAGGCCTCAGTAATTTCTCCAATGCTAGTTTTTTTTCAAAAAAACAAATGCTACTTTGACCTCCTGATATACTCTAAGCCTGTTGCCCTCCACCATTTCCACGTTTCCCATATCTCCATTTATGAAGGCAGACAAAATTTGTTTAAAATCTTTACTTCCTTATTTCTCAACATAATGTCTCCTGCCTCAGTCTGCAAGGAATCTACATTAACTTTTGCTATTCCTTTTTACATAACTTTAGAACTCTTATTTACTTCTACCAACTTTCAGTTTTTTTTACTTCCCTTTTCCTTATCAGTGTCTTACTCCTTTACTGATTTCTGAATTTTTTTTCCATTTCTCAGGCTTACTATCTTTTTTGGGTAATGTCAGATGTTTTCCTTTGATCCATAACTACATATTACTTGGGCAGACCATTTTCCTATTGATTTATTTGTCCTTTTAAAGAATTTGCAATTAAAATATAGCCATCTTAAAGTACTTATTCTTTAGAAGTTATCCATTGCTTGTAGTTTGCCCAGTTTACCAAAGTCAACTTGTGCCTCATGCCTTCATAGTTTGCTTTATTCAGATTTAAGATTCTGGTTTTAGATTTAACTAAATCACTTTCACTCCTTGCATAAAATTCTGTAATAGAATTTTAGAAATAATAAATAGAAATAATAGAAAAATAGATTTGGGTCCTGAATTTGATGTGTCACTGTGTGCATTAAGCATGCTGTTAAAGGAAATCACATCTAGTATTGACCAGATCCAGTTGGTGTCGATGTCTTAACACTGGAGTCTCCAGAATACCTTATGGCACGGTCTGCTCCGAATAAAAAGTAATATTTACGTTGTGCTCATGGCAACCTTGATTAAACATTTTCTTGGTTACTTTCATTTATACTTTTCATGCCTTGTTATCTGGGGCTTGTGTGTTCCCATTCTTGCATTGTCCCCATTTGTTCTTCCTTGGATATTTCTCTGATGACAGTATCAAACCCCTCATAAAACTTACCTTTTGTTTTGTTTAAACTCAGTATTGGAGCACAAGACATTCATAAGGTTAATTGGCCCTGTTTGGATTGAGCAGATAGATAGAACCTGTCCCAAGCAATTTATTGGGGGTTCTATCAATGAGAGTAGTATGTTCCTCACAGCACAGCCTACATCTTGTTCATGAATTTGCTCTTGCAGATAACACTTCTTTTTAAAATGATCCACATTCAACAAGTCTTGCCTCTAGTGAGGAGGCCTTGCCAATGTTAAGTTTATTGAGTTCCACATTAATCATAGTTGTCATGTGGGTGCAGGTGACAGTTAAACTGCAACTGGATAGTTCCACATACACAGCCTAGCCATTCCAGCTAGCCAGTCAAGAGCTGGGTATTTTCTTTCATGTCTGCCTGGAGTAAAGTTCAGTCCACAAAAGTTTACGTCCAAATGCCATTGAAGGAGATGAACTGTAGTGGATTGGCACTTTAATATTCAGGGCCTACTCAGCTTAAGATGGGTGGTAGTTGACCAGTGGGATGATCAGTGCCTCCATCACAGACAACTGTTGCCCTTGACGTCTACAGAAATTGAGCTAGGCTTATCATTTGTAACTGCTGTCTCCTGTCACATTTAAATGTTCTGCAGCAGTACTGGTGCCCTATTAAGGGCACAAACATGGGAAGAATTTGTGGAGATCCCAAGCCAATAAAACATCAGATCTCCTTGTGCCCCACCAAGTCCTTAACTGAATCTAAAAGAATGCAAGACAATGCATCTACCATAGGGCTTGATTGTAGGACCTGCCAAAAAGAATGACTCAGTTTGGCATCAATTCATTTCAGATGCTTTTTTTTGTCATTGTTTAGTCCTTGAGCCTTCCTCTCTCTCTCTCTCAAGGTATCCTCAATGCAATTTGGCCATTACTGAGAGTTTAATTCACGAGTACCATGGTGTGCTTGCAATCCAGCAGACCCATGCGGTGCATGTCATTGTCCAAAGTCCCTTCAGAGTTCCCTTACATTGCATGGTTCCTGGCTTCTATGCATTATTGCACGGAGGTACATAGCACACTTGCCAATGGAAAAACTGTACTGACAGAAAGACACTCACTTTCACATTGCTACTGGTGTCACACTAATTCCCTTCATCAATACATTTGATTCAATAATTCAGCATGCAATACTTGAATAAACCTGCAGATGCAACAAAATTTGGATTTGTGGTTAACAGTAAGGAGCACAGCTTTGGACTTCCAGAAGACTTAGATGGTCTGGTCAGTTGGGCAGACAAGTGGCAAATGGAATTTAATCCATACATGGGAGGTAATTCATTTGTGGAAGTACACAAAGGGAATACACAATAAATGAAAGGATGTTGAAAGGTCTGGATGAACAGAGGGAATGCAAGTCCACAGATCCTTAAAGGCTGCAGGACAGATCAATAAGGTAATTAAAAAGGTACATGGGATGTCTCCCTTTATTAGCTGAGACACTTTGTAAGAATAGCACTGTGATACTAGAATGGTATACAATACTTGCTAGGCCACAGTATGAATACTGTGTACAGTTCTGATTACATTGCAGGAAAGATGCTCATCCACTGGAGATGGTGCAGAGGAAATTTAAGGATTTTCTCAGGACTGGAAAACTTGCTATGTGGATATATTGGATAGGCTGGGGTTGTTTTCTTTGGACCAGAAGAGGCCAAGAGGAGATTTAATTCAAGTACATAAAATTAGTAAGGGACTTGACACAGTATATATGAAGGACCTGTTTCCTTTAGCATTGAGGTCAAACACAAGGGTGAATAGACAAAGTAATTGGTAGAAGAATTAGTAATATGTAGTTTTTTCCCCCCCAGTCTGTTAAGGAACCCTACCTAAAAGTATGGCTCAGGCAAAAGCCCTCATCACATTTAAAAAGTATTTGGATGAGCACTTGAAGAGCCATGACCCGTAGGAGTATAGATCCAGTGCAGGATGGTGGGATAAGCATAGTCAAAATGGTCAAGTAGCCAGTGTCATTTTATTTATTCCAATGTATTTTCAGAAGCTTACAGAACACAATATTTCAGGTAGAAGATAATAGCTTTATATTGTTTCAATTTAATAAAAAATAACCTCAATGAATATTTAGAAGTCATTGTTTGTAAAAATATAACAGCTAATTTGCACACAGAAAAGAATTCACAAACAGTTATTAAAATAAACAACCAGTTAATCCATTTTAGTGGTATTAGTTGATAGATGTTTGCTGACAACATTGAAAAAACACCCAACTCCTCTTCAAAAGAAGCACCATGGAACTTTACCACTTGAACAAATACACTGTTTAAAATTTCAGCCAACCAATGCCAACTGCAATGTTACAGGACTTCATTTCAACCCACCACATTTTGACTGTGAAGGAGCAATGCATAATTGTGTCAAAGTAACACTTGAAATCAGCTAATACTAACAGTACAATGAGATTATAAATACTGTGATATTTCAAAAGATAATGGATTACCCTTCATAGATACATACTTGTAAGATGGAAGATTGCATCACAGGCACTGATGTGAGATAGGAAGGCATTTCCAAGCCCTTGACCAGCGTGAGCACCCTTCACAAGTCCTGCTATGTCAACCACATTCAGAAATGCTGGTATTTTACTGTAAAAATTAATTAACAAAGTTAAACTTGCTTTTCTATCATCTATACATCAAACTCAATGCAAAATTGTTACAACAAACCCAAATCAAAAAAAATATGGGTACAGTTATGTGTCTTCATTATAAAAGACAAATCACAATAGCTCAGTGGCAGAGTCATGAATGGGGGGGGGGGGGGAAGAAATGGGAAAGAGCATGAAATACATCTGATTTGTTACATCAGTAAATATAGCAGTAATTTTCTGCAAAACAGTTCCACAAACAGCAAAAAAAGAGTAGTCAACAGTGGTCTGTTTCTGTTGATTGAGGGATTAAGTAATTCTACCCAAATGGGCAGATGGATCCCTGGTTATCATATCATCCAAAAGACAGCACTTCAATCCCTGATTTCCATAGTTAAGGATCAGCCTGAATTAAATATGTAATCCTTGGAAATATCATACTGAGAATGATATTGCCAAATCAGACCAATTTATCATTATAATTTTACGCTGCACATGATTCCACTTCATGTTGTCCTTGTGAAATGAAGAATGTAGAACTGTCTCAGAGGAACATACTCATTTCCATTACTTCCTGTGCACAAGAAATTACTAGGGTCTATTAAGAATGCTATTTTGCCATCCGAACAATAGCCAAAATGTTTCTAAGTCATTGATCACTTGCAGGCCTTCCAAAAAATGCTTAAAAACAAGGGACATGAAACCTGAAAGCCAGTGATCCTTTGATTAAAAGATCCAGACCCAAAGAAGCTGACGGAATGCTATTCCAATATCAAGTATCCTATAGAATGCCTGTGATCAGCCCTGAAATGTTTCCATTGCATTAAATACACATTGAAGTTGATGCTCAAACTGATATAACAATTTCATCTACCTATTGGAGATTCAAGTCTTCACTTTGAAGGTCATTTAATTCCCATTTTCTGACCACTTACCTTATTGCTGTTTGCGGGACCTTGCTGTGTCGAAACTGACTGCCACGCTGCCTCACATTATAACAGTGGCATCACTTCAAAAGAACTTTATTGGCTATGTAATACATTATTATTTTCTAAGGCCACTAAAGATGTTATAACTGTAGCTCTTTATTTGTTCTTTTGGAGCACGATGTTGCATGGGTCAATGTGGAGTAGCACAACATAAAAAAAAAATCACAAACCACATAGGGTACGTGCCCTGTGCAGAACATAAAATTTTAATTTATGCCTTAAACCTAATATCTAATTCTCTTCAGCCCTACCCCTAATTGCATAGAAATAAAAAAATTCTATTTAAATTTTCTTAATTATTAATAGTATATTTTACTGGAGACAAGAGACTGCAGATGCTGGAATCTGGAGCAACAAACAATCTGCTGGAGAAACTCAGTGGGTTGAGCAGCATCTGTGGGAGGAAAGGGAACTGTCGAAGTTTTGGATCAAAATCCTGGATCAGAACTATGTACAAAATAACAATACAATGTACTAATGGAATTGTTAATACACTAGTTATGGTCAAAGGCAGTAAAAACTGTAGATGCTTTATCTTTTGTTACATGACAAGCTTAGTGCTAGAAACTATATACAACAAATAGTACAAGGTGATAAAGAATTACAAATTTTCAATTATTTCCAGAAAAACAGTTCAACTGCTGGACATGACAAGGATAAAGAGCTTAATTACACAGAAGGGAAACAAATCTATTTCAAAGTTATTTCTGCATTGTTTAAATAACAGATACAACTTAAGAGTCATGGAGTTATACAGCAAAGAAACGGGCCCTTCAGCCCAACACATCTATGCCAACCAAGGCACCTACCCAAGCTAGTCCCATTTGCCTGCATTTTGCCCATTTCCCTCTAAACCTGTATCTGTCCAAATATCTTTTAAATGCTGTAATTGTACCTGTCTCTACAGCTTCTTCCATATACTCATCACCCCTCTCCACGAAAGACTTTCCCTCAGATCCCCTTTAAATCTTTCCCCTCTAACCTTAAATCTATGCCCTCGTCTTAGGCTCCTTTAGCCTGGGAAAGAAATATATGCTCCTAATGATTTTATATACTTCTACAAGATCACCCCTCAGCCTCCTCCACTCCAGGGAAAACAGGCCCAGCCTATCTATCTCTCCTTATAACTTAAGCTATCCAGTCCCAGCAACATCCTTGTGAATCTTTTCTGCGCCCTCTCTAACTTAATCACATCCTTCCTATAGCATGGCAACTAGAACTGCACACAATACTCCAAATGCAGTCTTACCAACATCTTATACAGTTGTAACCTGATGTCCCAACTCCTGTACTCAATGCCCCAGCTGATGAAGGCTAGCATGCTATGCTTTCTTCATCATCCTGCCAACTTGTGTTGCCACTTTCAGGTAACAATGTACTTAATATTCTAGGTGTCTCGGTTTTAGAACACTGTCCAGAGCCCTGCCATTCACTATGCATGCCTTTCCCTGGTTTAACTTCCCAAAATGCATCATTCCACCTTGTCCAAGTTAAATGCCATTTGCTATACCCGTGTCCACTTTCCAAGTTGATCTAGATGCTATTCTAACCCCCTAAATCTTGTTGAAGACAACTTTCTTCACTGTCCACTATAGCACCAATTTTAGTATCATTCTCAAACTTACTAATCATGCCACCTACATTCTCATCCAAATCATTAATATACAAAACAACAACAGGGAACTCAACACCGATTCCTGAGTAAACTACTGGTGACAGGCCTCCAATCTGAAAACCCTCCACTACCACCCTCTGTCTCCTATCACCAAGTGAACTTCATATCCAGTTGGCTAGCTCACCCCGGTTCCCATGTGATCTAACCTTCTGAACCAACCTACCAAGCAGGACCTTGTCAAAGGCCTTGTTAAACTCCATGTAGAAAGCATCTACCACCCTTCCCCCAACAATCCTCTCAGTTACCTCTTCAAAAAAAACTCCATCAAATTTGTGAGATACGCACAAAACCATGCTGACTATCCTAATCAGTCCTTGCCTTTCCAAATGCAGATAAATCCTGCCTCAAGAATCCTCTCCAGTAACTTTCCTACTGCTGATGTTAAACGCACCAGCCTGTAGTTCCCTTGCCATCCATCCAAACCACCATCCAGTTTTCCAGTAACTCACCTGTAACTAACAAAGATACAAAAATCTCTTCCAGGCCCCAGCAATTTCTTCCTTTTGCTTCCCACAACGTCAGACCCCAGCATTTATTCACCTTTATGCATTTCCAAGACCTCCAATACCTCCTCTTTAGTAAAGTCAATATGTTTCAGAACATCACTGTTCTCATCCCTGAACTCGTGAGCTTCCATTTCCTTCTCCACACTAAATACAACAGTACCTCAAATACAGCCATCAGTATCATACTGCTCTGTGGTCACTGATAAATGACACTGGAAGGAATTTTTTAAAAATATTTTTAGTGCATCTTTTGGGATTTTGGAGCAGCCATTGTCGGAGTGGACAGAGTCAGAGAGTGGCTTCAGCACAACAGGCTTCGGCATTTACTTAGGAGTGAATCAGGAGCTGAGAGACCAAGGAGCAACGGGTCCCTCACAGGTCCGGGCTAATTTAGAAGGGCCAATAAAAAGGAGGTCGTGTGAAGCGGAGCAGCCATTTTGGAGCTGCCATTGTCAGTATGGACAGAGTCAGAGTGAGTGGCTTTGGCACAACAGGCCTTGGCATAAAGAGGCGGAGGCCATCTGCAACAACACTGGTGAGTAGCTGGTAAGTAAAGGTAAGGTTTACTGTTACTGTTATAACTTTTAAGCAGACTACAGCTAGGTAAGAAAAAAAAGTTCAGATGGAGGGCAAGGCGATGTGCTGCAGCTGCATGATGTGGGAGCTAGTGGACCCTCCTGTGGTGCACAGTGACCACATCTGCATTAAGTGCTTGAGGCTGCAGGAACCTCAGCTCAGAATTGAGCTGTAATTCAGGGAGGAAGAGAGTTATGTAGATGCTGTGCATCAGGAGGCAGTCACCCCCCTTAGAGCAGGTACTTCTAGGGTCTAGGAGGCAGATAGATGGGTGACTGTCAGGAGAGGGAGGGAGGGAAGGGGGGGAGGGAGGGAGGGAGGCAGGGAGGGAGAACAGGTAGACAGAGCAGAGGACCCCAGAGGCTGTTCCCCTCAAAAACAGGTATTCCGCTTTGGATGCTGTTGAAGGGGATGACCTACAGGGATCAAGCGACAGTAGCCAGGTCTCTGGCACTGGGGCTAGTCCTGCTGCTCAGAAGGGAAGGGGGGAGAAGAGGAGGGCAATAGTGATAGGGGACTCAATAGTCAGGGGAACAGACAAGAGGTTCTGTGGACATGAGCGAGAATCCCGGATGGTATGTTGCCTCCCAGGTGCCAGGGTCCAGGATGTATCTGATCGGGTCCACAGCATTCTTGTGCGGGAGGGAAAGCAGCCATAAGCCATGGTACATGTTGGTAGCAACGACATAGGTAGAAAGAAGGATGAGGTCCTGAAAAGTGAGTTTAGGGAGCTAGGCAGAAGGCTGAAGAACAGGACCTCAAGGGTAGCAATCTCAGGATTGCTGCCAGTGCCACATGATAGTGAAGGTAAGAATAAGAGGAGATGGCAGGTGAATGCGTGCCTGAGGAGTTGGTACAGGAGGCAAGGTTTTAGATTTTTGGATCATTGGGATATCTTCTGGGGAAGGTGGGACCTGTACAGATTGGATGGGTTATACCTGAACTTGAGGGGAACCAATATCCTTGCAGGCAGGTTTACTAGAGTGGTTCAGGAGGGCTTAAGCGAGTTTGCAAGGGGGAGGGGAACCGGAGGGATAGGTCAGTGGAAGAAGTGCATGGAGTAAAGCCAGATCTAACATACAGAGAGGCATTGAGGAAGGAGAAGCAGAATATAGGGTATAAAAGTAGTAAAATGGATGGACTGAAGTGCATTTACTTCAATGCAAGAAGCATCAGGAATAAGGGTGATGAACTGAGAGCTTGGATAAATACATGGAACTATGATATTGTGGCTCTTGCAGAGACTTGGCTGTCACCAGGGCAGGAATGGATACTGAATATTCCCACATTTCAGTGTTTTAAAAGGGATAGGGAGGGGGGGGGGGGAAAGAAGAGGAGGACGGGTGGCATTACTGGTCAGGGATACTATTACAGCTGCATAAAGGGTGGCTAATGTAACAGGATCCTCTCTAGAGTCAGTATGGGTGGAAGTTAGGAACAAGAAAGGAGCAGTTACTCTACTGGGAGTATTCTATAAGCCCCCTGATAGCAGCAGGGATACTGAGGAGCAGATTGGAGGCAGATTTTGGAAAGGGGCAAAAATAGCACTGTTGTTATCATGGGAGACTTCAACTTCCCAAATATTGATTGGCACCTGCTTAGTACCAAAGATTTAGACGGGGCAGAGTTTGTTAAGTGTGTCCAGGATGGATTCCTGCCACAGTATGTTGACAGGCCAACTAGAGGGAATGCCACATTAGATCTAGTATTAGGTAATGAACCGGGTCAGGTGACAGATCTCTCAGTGGGTGAGCATTTGGGGGACAGTGACCACTGCTCCCTAACCTTAAACATTGTCATGGACAAGGATAGGAGCAAAGAGGACAGGAAAATATTTAACTGGGGAAGGGCAAATTTTGAGGCTATAAGGCTAGAACTTGCAAATGTGAATTGGGATGACATTCTTGAAGGGAAATGTACTATGGAGATGTGGTCATCGTTCAGGGATCTCTTGCAGGATGTTAGGGATAAATTTGTTCCGGTGAGGCAGAGAAAGAATAGCAGGGTGAAGGAACCACAGTTGACAAGAGAGGTAGAACATCTAGTTAGGAGGAAGAAGGCAGCATACATAAGGTTTAGGCAACAAGGATCAGATAGGTTTCTTGAGGAAGATAGAGTAGCAAGGAAGGAACTTAAGAACAGGCTGAGGAGAGTAAGAAGGGGACATGAAAAGGCCTTGGTGAGTAGGGTTAAGGAAAACCCCAAGGCAATTTTCACTTCTGTGAAGAGCAGAAGGATGACGGGAGTAAAGGTAGGACCAATTAGGGATAAAGGTGGGAAGATGTACCTGGAAGCTGTGGAAGTGGGTGAGGTCCTCAATGAATACTTCTTTACAATATTCACCAAGGAGAGGGGTCTTGATGACACTGAGGATAGTGTTGGTAAGGTTAATGCTCTAGAGCATGTTGATATCAAGAGAGAGGTGTTGGAGCTGTTAGAAAATATTAGGACAGATAAGTCCCCGGGGCCTCACGGAATATTCCCCAGGCTGCTCTGCAAGGCGAGGGAGGAGATTGCTGAGCCTTTGGCAAAATCCTTGAGTCCTCGTTGTCCACGGGAATGGTACCAGAAAATTAGAGGGTGGCAAATGTTGTCCCCTTATTCAAAAAAGGTAGTAGGGATAGTCCAGGGAATTCTAGACCAGTGAGCCTTACGTCTGTGGTGGGCAAGCTGTTGGAAAGGATTCTTAGAGATGGGATCTATGGGCATTTAGGCAATCATGGTCTGATCAGGGACAGCCAGTATGGCTTTGCGAAGGACAGATCACGTCTCACAAGCCTGATAGTGTTCTTTGAGGAGGTGACCAGACAGATTGATGAGGGTAGTGCAGTAGATGTTGTCTAAATGGATTTGAGTAAGGCATTTGACAAGGTTCCACATGGTAGGCTTCTTCAGAAGGCATGGGATCCAGGGAAGCTTGGCTGTGTGGATTCAGAATTGGCTTGCCTGTAGAAAGCAGAGGGTTGTGGTGGAGGAAGTGCATTCAGATTAGAGGGCTGTGACTAGCAGTGTCCCACAACGATCAGTTCTGGGGCCTCTGCTTTTCGTGATTTTTATTGATGACTTGGACGAGGGGGTAGAAGGGTAGGTTTGGCAAGTTTGCAGAGGACAAAGGTTGGTGGTGTTGTGGATAGTGTAGAAGATTGTCGAAAATTGCAGAGGGACATTGATAGGATGCAGAGCTGGGCTTAGAAGTAGCAGACAGAGTTCAATCTGGAGAAAAGTGTGAGGTGCTACACTTTGGAAGGACAAACTCCAAGGCAGAGTACAAAGTTAATGGCAGGATTCTTGGTAGTGTGGAGGAGCAGAGGGATATGGGGGTCCATATCCACAGATCCCTGAAAGTTGCCTCACAGGTGGATAGGGCAGTTAAGAAAGCTTATGGGGTGTTAGCTTTCATAAGTCAAGGGATCAAGTTTAAGAGCCACGAGGTAATGATGCAGCTCTATAAAAACTCTGGTTAGACCACACTTGGAGTACTGTGTCCAGTTCCGGTCACCTCATTATAGGAAGGATGTGGAAGTGTTGGAAAGGGTGCAGAGGAGACTTACCAGGATGCTGCCTGGTTTATAAAGTATGCATTATGATGAGAGACTAAGGGCGCTAGGGCTTTAGTCTTTCAAGAGAAGGAGGATGAGAGGAGACATGATAGAGGTGTACAAAATATTAAGAGGAATAGATAGAGTGGACAGCCAGCACCTCTTTCCCAGGGCACCAATACTCAATACAAGAGGGCATGGCTTTAAAGTAATGGGTAGGAAGTTCAAGGGAGATATCAGAGGAAGGTTTTTTTTACCTAGAGAGTGGTTGGGGCATGGAATGCGTTGCCTGGGGCGGAGGTGGGCAGGAACATTGGTCAAATTAAAGAGATCACTAGATAAGCATATGGAGGAATTTAAAATAGAGGGATATGTGGGAGGAAGGGGTTAGATAGTCTTAGGCAAGGTTTAAAGGTCGGCACAACATTGTGGGCCAAAGGCCCTGTATTGTACTGTACTATATAGGCATCAGTATTAAGGCCTGCATTTATTGCCCACCCCTGGCTGTCTCTCAGAAGGTGGTGGTGAGCGACTATTTTTTTTAACCTCTTCAGCTCTATTCTTGAGTAGGGCGTTTCAAGATTTAGACCACGCAATGAAGAATGACAATACATTTGCAAGCCAGGATAGTATGATACTTCAAGGAATGTGTACAAGCAGTGGTGTTCTACGTGTCTATGGTCCTTGTTCTTTTCGATGATGGAGGGTACAAGTTTGGGAAGTGCTGTCAAACACAGGCTAACCACAGTGCATTTTGTACATGGCACACACTAAAGCTGTGGTGAGAGGGTGGTGGAGGGAATGAACATTTAGGGTGGTGGATTCAAGCAGGCTGCATTCTCCAAGCAGGAGAATTCCACATTGACTTGCTCCCTGTAAATATTGCAAAGGCTTTGGCACGACAGAAGGCAAGTCAATTGCTGCAGCCTCTGACCTGACCTCGTAACCTCAGCATTTATGTGGTTGACTCACATGCGTTTCTGGTCAACTGTCTCTCCCAGACTGTTGAGGGTGAAGGACTTGGCGAGGCTAAGGCCACTGAATTTTATCAGTGGGTGGCTAAAGTCTCTCTTCCTGAACATAATATTCGTGCCATAACATAGTGCTCCTTATCACTCATTAGCCCTAGCCTGAATATTGTCTAGGTCTTGTAGCAGGCAGACAGAGATAACTTCATTTGCTGAGAAGCTGCAAACAATTGAACATTGTGTAATCATAGGTCAACATTCTCACATCTAACTTTGTGCTGAAAGAGAGATAATTGATAAAGCAGATGAAGACAGTTGGGATTTGGATAGCACAGTAATCTCCAACAACCACATCTATCTTCCTTTGTCTGAGAAATGACTCCTAACATTGAAGTGGTTTCTCCTTGATGTCCATTAACTTTAGTTTTAGTAAGGCTGCTTAATGCCATGAACAATCAAATGTTGTCAAGGACAATCATTCTCATCTCATCTTTGGAATTCAGCTCTTTATTGAAAGTTTGGATCAAGGCTGTGACGAGTTCAGGGGAGGAGTGATCCTGACAGAACCCACACTAGACACTGAGAAAATTACTGGAAAGTAAATGTCACTTGACATCCATCATCACTTTGGTGATGATTGAGAGTTGACTGGGTAGTAATTAGCCAAATTGGATTGGTTCCAATTCTTGTGAAAAGTATCAACCTGGACAACCTTCCGTAATGTTGGGTAGACACAGTGTTGTAACTCTACTGGAACAGCTTGGCTGGAGGTGTCAATGGTTCTGGCACTCAAATTTTCAGTATTATACCTGGGAAATAGTCTGGTCCCATAACCTTTTGCACTCATATTCCCAGCCTAGTTAGCAGTTTATTATCCACCACCACTTATGATTACCATACAGTTAGGTAGTTATGTCCTTCAGACTAACCAGCTTGATCAGAGGTAGTACTCATACAAAAACGTTTATACACATTTGGTGCAGATGAAAATATTTCTGTAAGCTCTGAGGTCCCCTGTCACTGCAAGGCCGATACAAGGTTTCTGAACCAAATTTTTCTTCCCCAACAAAGTAGGCTAAAACCAGGGAACTAAATAATTCACCTCAAATGAAACCACAGGGTATGATGTTCAGTTTCACTTTAATTTAATCATAAATGTGGTTACATCTGTATTTCCAACTCCGCATATGGTTCATGGCTAATGTGCTGCATGGCACTATTATAAAAGCCAATGGACTTACACAATAAATAAATCAAACTGGAAGCAGAACTCTACAATGAAACATGCCAGAAACTGATAATCTGGTCATTTATTTGCTATTTGTGAGACCATACTATGAACAAATTAACTGGTCATTTTTCTCTAGAACAATTAACATTGCAGAAGCAGCTCATTGGCAGGTGTTTTGAGATACTCCAAGCTAAATTCCATTTTGCCAATAAATATGTTAATTTGAAAATCCTAATGTAGGAGTCATTTCAGGAAACTCCAATCAGTAAATTGAAAGCTGCTTTCTATTGCATCAAAAAAAATGACAGTTTCTGTTTATCATTCACCAGCCATCCTGTCACTTGCAAAAATCGCCAAATCGGTTTATCAAAATACAAACTAGATTAATTCAAGAAACAAAAATAAAATTGGTAAAAGGTATCAGCAGTTATAATTAGGTAATACAACAACAAAAAAAATCACAAAAGAATACCATCATCTGGCCATTAGGAAATTTAACATCTTTATTCTGATCTATAGGTTAAAAAAATGAGGTACAACAAATGAAGAAATGAGATGAAGCTGGATAGAAAGTGTCTCGTACAAGTCACAACAATAAAGACAATAAAACTATATGATCTTACATAAAGTTGTACAAGCACAAGTGAAGTGAGAAGCTCACTTCAAACCTGATTAATATCTGCTGGTATTTTTTTTGAAAGGGGGCTACAAATGGATTGTATCATAGATACAAATGAAGATTTTCAAAAAGCATCCCAAGGAGGTTTTATTGTGCATGTTATTTTATGGAGTGGCTAAGCATACTTCAAAGTAAAAAATTATGTTCTGGAACTTAAGAATTTCTAAGTGCCCAGAAAGGTTAGTCATTAAACCTTAACCATCTGCACACATCAAACAAAAATCCAATTTTCTAAAATATCTAAATTTAGTTTCCTAACTAAAATATCAAAATGTCCAAAGGAGTACTGCTGAGTTGTAAGGAAAATAAATTAACATACCTGGGAGGCTTATGGTAATTGCAGAGGAAATCAAACCGCTCATCTGGAACAGGCACTCTGCTTTCATTGGGATCAATAGTACAGAAGGGAAAGTTTTCTGCAGCTGCCTGGCTCTTTGTTAGAACATTAAAGAATGTAGATTTCCTGTTTCACAAAAAAAAACGAGAGCTTTTCAGCAAATTCTTTGATATAAATACTTGATACAGTGCAAGTGAATGAATAGCAAGACTATCATTTAAGACTGAACTTCCCGCATACAAACATCAACTGATTAAATTATCTTGAGATAAGGACAAATTTGAAAGACTAAACTTTATCAGAGATTTTACAAACAATACTAAATAGGTCTTAAGCATAGAAAATATATTATAGCACAGGCACACAAACATCCCACCAATACTCAGAAGCTCAACTGTATCCAGGACAAAGCACCTGCTTGACTGATGTACCATCCAGCAGCCCAAATGTTCATTCCAACACCAGTGCACACCATCTACAAAGTGAACTGCAGTTACTCACTTTGGCTACTCCACAGCACCTCTCAACACATGATCTTCACCATCAAGGACAAGGGGTTCTGACACATGGGAACATCCCATCTGCTTATGCACCTCCCTCCAAATTGCATATTATCCATTTCTTCATTAGTACCACGACTAAATCCTGGAACTCCCTACCCAACAGCACTGTGGGAGTAGCTTCACCAGAAGGACTGCAGAGGTTCAAGGCAGCTCACCAATTCTTTCTCAAGGACATGTACAATAAATGCTGGTCTTCCCAATAATGTCTGGACGATGATAAAATGAATTTTGAAGAACACCAGAAGCACTACAGCAGTGTGCAGATCTCAGAAGGCTGTTTCATGATTGTTTTGCACAATGCGAGGGATGCTAGTATTAGTACTAAAGAACGGAATGCTTTTCTACTTTCTGCCGAGGGTAGATGACAAGATGTTTCCACCAGGTGACAAAGTTACAGGATGAGGAGCTAGGTCATTTAAAACTGAGATGTGTAGGAACCTCTTTTCACAGAAGTTGGTGAATCTCTGGAACTCTCTGTGCCAGAAGGTTGTGGTGGCTAGATTACTGGAGATACTTAAAAAGTAGATGATTTTTTGAAAAGAAAATAAATCAGGGAATTGAGCGATATGGGGTACAGGCACAGAAGAGATGAGGTCCGGAGCAGATCAACCGTAATTACATTGAACAGCTGGGTAGCCTCAAGGAGCTGAGTGGCCTACTCCTATGCCTATTTTCTTCTATTTTTAATGAGTCTATACTGAGCACTTCCATGGAGGTTTAGAAGAAACAACAAGAAATAATCCTCTATTGACACTGTAACATGCTTTAACCCCAACCACAAAGAGCACTTCATAACCAAGTTTTTAACATCCACTAGATTATAATCCAAATGAAATTTTAACTTAGAACCAAAATTTTCAGGAAGGACCAAGAACCTGACAAGGACATGTCATCCTCTGTTAAAGATACTTCCATGTTTTAAATTCATTAAAATCAGCAGAAAGAAATTCGGCAGATTCTGTAACCAGCAGGTTACTCCTCAGTGAGGAGATTAATGATACAGATTTGGGTTATCCAAATGGTTTTTAGCAATCGTGGGATCAGAGGAACCATAAGGATTACTTACGTGGAAACAATGGAACAAATAGTCATTGCACCATTGTTTTCACTGCTGACTCTTTACTCAGATATACTACTCTATTTCCATGCTTTTCACCCCTATACCTACCTTTCCTTTCTAGATACGTGTCCTTGAGTTTAATGTACTCTAGGATTCAGAAAGGCTAAAATCCAGGAAACCAAGAGACAAGTAAATAACTTCTAATAAAATTTTATTTTCAAAAGAAATAAAAGGACAACACCAGCCAATTGAAATGGTGCATCTTCAAAACATCTGTACAGATCTGGAACATCTTTTGAAGTTACAATGTTAAGCATGCAATACAAATACTTAAAAAAAAACTAGGAGGCCCAGACTAAATAGAAAGATCATTAAATACTAATGTATGTATAAAATGACCAGAGTTGAACACAAGGTAATGTAGATATTTCCAAAGGGTAAATTATGATAAATCTAAGAAAATAAGCACATGCCAAGGAAATCTTGTGACTACTACAACTATCCTTGTTCAAAGGAGAGATGATTCCAAGCACTGGAGTACTTCCCCCTTTAAATCTATTGACCACAGTGTGCAGATTTCTTGATTTGCTATGTAGCTGATCTGGCCATGATTACGTTAGTACAGTTTCTTCCAAGGTAGAGATACTTAATAGAACTCAGCCTAGCAGATGGTACAGAATTCATCGCATGGGTTGGGTTAGAGGGAGTGGGTGAATTATCTTGAAGGAGGGGCTGAGAATGCATTAGCCTATGAAACAAAGGAAAAGACAACAAATACTCATCAGAAGAAGCCAGAGATTTTGGAGTGAAAAGAACCCAGCTTCATGGATGATTATACAAACATGGCTTAGACATAAACTTGACTAATGGATAATGAAATTCTTCTTGAAATGACAGCAACCTATGTGATTATTCATTCCACTTCACACCCAGCCCAAAACACCATGGTGAGTGGTGGTCTGAGCTGCACAATGGCACCAAATCAAATGTTTCATTTCCTTCTGGAACTTCCTTCTCCTTTCAGTATCACAACTAGTTCCTGCTATCCTTCATGCCTCCCTTTTAAAATCCTTGTTTTATACAAATCCCAGCACCCTACCTGTATTTCTCATCAACATTTTCAGAAACATTGAGCAAAAACTCAAGGAGATTCACAAGGATGTTGCCTACAAAATTCCAGGTGCAGTCTCACCTACGCCCTGTACAGCTGCAACATGATACCCCAACTCTTGTACTCAATGCCCCGTCCAATGAAGGCAAGAGTGCCATACACCTTCATCAGCTTGTCCATCCATGTTGCATGTAGATTAGATTACTTTATTGTCATATACACCAAGGTGTAATCAAATTCCTTGTTCACATGAAGCTCGGAGTCAACAGTATACGTGGTGATAATAAATACGACAACTGCAAAACAGCAGAATGGTGCAAAGATTGTAGTGCAATCTGAGGTAGTACAAAAAAAGAAATTCTGAAGTGATAATAACAGAATAATGGACAGAGGTAAAATTAAGGGCACAAGAACATGGCATCACCACGAGGAAGAGGGTGTGAAAGAGGTGATTGGTTCAGAAGTCTGATAGCAGTGGGGAAAAAAGCTGTTATTGAATTTGAACGTCTGTGCTTTCAAGCTTCTGTATCTTCTTCCAAGGCGGCAGAAGAGGGAAAGGAAACGGCAATGGTGTTTAACAGAGAGGAGGTGTACAGCACATATCCATTGTCACTAAAAATCTTTTTTCTCTCCATTTCACCTTGGCTTATCTGCAAAAACCTGAATCCATGCATTTGTTACCTGCACACTTGACTACTTCATAGAACTTCAGGTTAACATCTTATGTCCACTTTTACAGCAGAGAACAGCTTTCAAATTTGTTGTACTTATTCAGGTTTCCCTCGTTTCTAGAAATACCATGCTACCACAAAATGTGATGTTGTCGCTAGGACAGCATTCAACAACTGGTGTGTCACAGCAAAAGCACCACATTGTAACTCTGACTGCCATTCTGCTGTCATCAAGTAAATCAGTACAATTGTACCTGATAATGGAAGCATCCATTGGAAGATAGACACAAAAAGATTGACAGCTCGGTAATGGATCCCAGTGACAGCTGTATGTTTTTGATCATCATTGAATTCTTCCACCAAAGTGGTTTGGGTGTCAGAAAAAGATGTCGGAACTAAAAACAGAAAATGCTGGAAATATTCACAGGAGAGACAGCACATTGTTTTGTTTTCAGATTTTCAGCATCTGCAGCATTTTGCTTTTGAAAGATGTAAGCTACAGCTGTTTTTGCAATTGGAAATGAAAAATTGACCACTGATTGACTTTTGAAACTTGCACATGTTAACTGTCAAGAATTAAATGTCAAAAGTCAGATTATACTCTAATATTTGGCTATTCCACTAACATTTTCTCTAGATGACAGATCTAAAGACTCACCTTGTATCACCAAAAATCAACATGGATCATTTCACCTATTTCAATCACTAATATATTGAAAGATATTTGCAACATTCACTGCAACAGTTGATTATTAATTTTTCATTTGGTTAATTTCATACATTTCCAACATGTCCATAACAAGAATAATTCAGTGATACTCATAACGATGCTGATTAGTTGAACAATGCAGTCAAATTACGTAATAGAGGAAAACAACTTTCCAGTGTATGATTTGCAAGGGATTGTATTCAAGCACAGTGAGTAATTAGAATGTTATCATTTATTGCTAAGGGAATCAAATACAAAAAATAAGCATCCTTCAGTTCGACAGGGCATTAGTGAGACCACAGCTAGAGTAATATACACAGTTTTGGTCTTCTTATTTAAGGATGATAATGCATTATAAGCAGTCCAGAGAATTACTAAACTAATATGTGAAATGGGCAGGTTGCCTTATGAGGAAAAGTTGGACAGACTAGTTTTGTATATGGTAGAGTCCAGTAGGATGAGAAGACAATTAACTGAAACACAAGATCGTGAGGTGGTTTGAAAGGGTTGATGGTGAGAGGATGTTTCTTCTTGTGGGAGAATCTAGAACTTGGAGTTACTGTTTAAAAATAAGGGGATAGCCATTTAATGCAAAGTTGAGGTGAAAATACTTCTGGGGGTCATAAATCTTTGCAACTCCACAGAGAATCTTTGAATATCTTTAATGCAGAGCCAGATAGGTTCCTAATAAGCATGGTGAAAGGTTACAGTAAGTAGATAGAATACAATTGATGTTATAATTAGATCTGCTGTGATCTTATAAAACAGCAGAGCAGACTCAAGGGGCTGAATGGCCTACCTCTGCACCGAATTCACACGCTTCAATGCGAATCACTCAGTAGTGTACTTTGCTTTCATGACAAATGATTTTTTTTGGTGGAAACCTTAACGCTACTAAAATTTTACTTCAATCTAAAATAAAAGCCATGTGTGTCGCTTGTATCAGAAAACTATGCATCAATGCACATAATTTTGTGGCAGTTTAGAAAATGAACTTTTGACCTCTCAATTCATTTACTAGTAAACTATTGTACCATATGACCCATCAACAAAAGAAGAACCAAGTGTGAAAATGTCAAAACACTGTCACGACCATGGCATTTTGGAGATGATGTTGTCAAGAAATGACAGGTAAAATGCAAAAGCCTTCCCCCTTGCTGATGTGAAATGGTAATGAACAATGATGGAGTTTTCCCTTACAAGTTGCCACATTGCTCCCATCAACCACATCCTGGAATACAAGACTAATGATTTGCATCAGAATAACAAGGACTTCAGCAGTTGTTCTTATATTCATTTTTGATATCTATACATAGCACATCTTAAGTGGGAGCTGAATGCACGAATATAATGCACTTACAGTTAACAGAACGCACTAATTTGAAGTCTCAAAGACTGAACAAAATGGTTCCAGATTATTAAATTGTAGTACTCTGTAGTTCAAACTCCAAATTCAAAGAAAATAAAAATTTGCGGAAAGAATAGGGTGACTGGATCATATCGGAGGAAGGGGATTACAGTATTAATGAAATCACAGTTTGTGCTCTTTCCCACTGGATGGAAACAGGTTGACTACTGGTAGAATTACCATTCAAGAACAAATGTTTTGTGCAAAAATAATCTTAAAACTGCAATGGCATTATTCAATAGTGTAAAAAAAGTAGTTATGAAGCTGAAAAATATTTTATTCTGAGTCATTTCATTTTGACACTGAAATGGTTGCAATGGCTGGAGGGTGGGGAGGGTGGGGGTGGTGGGGATGGGGGTGGAAGGAGAGACATGGGAGAGTGGTGATTTGGAGAGCACAAAGCAGAATCTTAAATGAGCCACCACAAGAGTAATATCTGAACAGAATGACTGTTTGCCCAAGGGCTGACAGACCCAACACTTCTGGAAAATGTCTCCTCCATGACCAACAGTACCATGGTATTATGGTACCAAATGGCTTCTTTTAAAGTCTCAACTCATTTCTCGCTCATCTCTCAACCCAACCCCAAAAGCTTTCTCCAAAGGAACAAGGAAATAAAAGAAAGGTCAATAAAAGCAGTACAAATGAAAACTGGGCCATAGAAGAGTGCACAGTTTTTTTTAAAGAGATGCCCAAACTGATCACTGCAAATTACAACAAATTAAATAAAGTAAGGAGGCAGCATCAGGTGATGTGTTGCAGCTGCATGATGTGGGAGCTGGTGGACCCCACTGTGGTTTCTAGTGACCACATCTGCAGCAAGTGTTGGTTGCTTGAGGAACTCAGGCTCAAAGTTGATGACCTGGAATCTGAGCTTTAAACGCTATGACACATCAAGGATGGGGAGAGTTACCTGGATGTTGTGTTTCAGGAGGCAGTCACACCATTAGATTAACTACTTCAAATTCGGTCTGTGGTCAGGGACAAGAGGTGTGACTGTGAGTGAGGCAGGTGAGGGGATCCAAGAGGTAGTGCTGGAGGAGCCTCAGCCCTTAAGCTTGTCCAACAGGTCTGAGATTCTTGCTCCCTGTGTGGCGGATGGGAGCGGGGGCTGTAGGAAGAATGAGCAACCAAGCAGTGGCACCATGGTTCAGGGAGCCATTGGGGTGATGGGGGGGGTGGGGGGTGGGGGGTGGAAGAACAGAAATGTAGTTGTGATTGGGGATAGTATAGTCAGGGGAATAGACAATTCTCTGTCGCAAAGATCGGGAGTCCCGAAGGCTGCGTTGCCTGCCTGGTGCTCGGGTTCGGGACATCTCATCTAACCTGCAGAGGAATTTGGAAAGGGAGGGGAAAGATCCAGTTGTCCTGGTCCATGTGGGTACCAAAGATCAAGGGGTTAAATGCATGGCTCAAAGATTGGTGTGGGAGAAGTGGATTTGAATTCATGGGACATTGGCGCCAGTATTGGGGAAGGATGGAGCTGTTCCAATGGGACAGGCTCCACCTGAACCATGCTGGGACCAGGGTTTTGGCAAATCACATAACTAGGGCTATGGATAGGGCTTTAAACTAAATAGTAGCGGGGTTGGTTCAACAGATTGGAAAAGTATGGATAAAATAAAAGTGAAGGAGAGTGCAGGAGAGGTTACTGACATCTCCAGAATAAAGAATAAGACAAAGTTTAGACATGGATAAGAATTTAACTTCAGGCAACATGGAGACAAATTTGAGAAGGGTAGTGAATATAGGACTGAAGGTATTATATTTGAATGCATGCAATCTATTAAGTAAGGTAGATGAGCTCATAGCACAGTTAGAAATTGGCAGGTACGATGTTGTGGGCATCACAGAGTGGTGGTTGAAAGAAGGTCACAGCTGGGAGCTAAACATCCAAGGATACACATCCTATCAAAAAGACAGGCAGGTGGGCAGAGGGGGTGGGGTGGCTCTGTTGGTTACAAAGAAATAATGAAGTCAAATCCTTAGCAAGAAGTGACATAGGATCAGAAAATGTAGAATCCTTGTGGGTACAGTTAAGAAGCTGCAAGGGTAAAAAGACCCTGTTGAGAGTTTGCAATTTGAGAGGGAAAAGCTAAAATCGGATGTATCGGTATTACAGTTGAGTAGAAGTAACTACAGAGGCATGAGAGAGAAGCTGGCCAAAGTTGATTGGAAGGGGATCCCAGCAGAAATGATGGTAGAGAAGCAATGGCAGGAGGTTCTACGAGTAATTCCGAAGATGCAGGGTCAGTTCATCCCAAAGAAGAAACTTTCTCAGGGGAGGATAAGGCAATTGTGGCTGATAAGGGAAGTCAAAGACAGCATAAAAGCAAAAGAGAAGGCATACAATATTGCAAAAATCAGTGGGAAGCAAGAGGATTGGGAAGCTTTTAAAAACCAACAGAAGGCAACTAAAAAAGCTATAAGGGGAGAAAAGATAAAATATGAAGGTAAGCGAGCCAATAATACAGAAGAGGATACTAAACGTTCTTTCAGACATATAAAAAGTAAAAGAGAGGCAAGAGTGGACATTGGACCTCTGGAGAGGTAGTAATGGGGAACAAAGAAATGGCAGACAAACTGAATAAGTATCATGTGTCAGTCTTCACTGTGGAAGACACCAGTAACATGCCAGAAATTCGAGAGAGTCGGGAACAGCAGTGAGTGTAGTCGCTATTACTAAGGAGAAGGTGCTTGGGAAGCTGAAAGGTGTGAAGGTAGATAAGTCATCTGGACTGAATGGACTACACCCAAGGGTTCTGAAAGAGGTAGCTGAAGAGATTGGGGAGGCATTGGTTGTGATCTTTCAAGAATCACTAGAGTCAGTAATGGTTCCAGAGGACTGGTAAGTCTCAAATGTTACTGCGCTCTTTAAGAAGGGAGGGAAGCAAAAGACAGGAAGCTATAGGCCAGTTAGCCTGGCTTCAGTGATCGGTAAGGTGTTAAGAGTCCATTATTAAGGAGGAGGTTTCAGGGTACTTGGAAGCACATGATAAAATAGGCCAAAGTCAGCATGGTTTCCTTAAGGGGAAACCTTGCCTGACAAATCTGTTGGAATTCTTTGAGGAAGTAACAGGCAGGATAAACAAAGGAGAGTTGATGGATGTTGTTTATTTGGATTTTCAGAAGGCCTCTGACAATGTGCTGCACAAGAGGCTGCTAACCAAGATAGGAGCCCATGGTATTACAGAAAGGTACTAGCATGAATAGAAGATTGGCTGACGGGCAGAAGGCAAAGAGTGGGAATAAAGGAGGCCTTTTCTGACTAGCTGCCAATGACTACTGGTGTTCCTCAGCATTGGGTCCACTACTTTTCATGTTACATTCAATAATCTGGATGACGGAATTGATGGCTTTGTGGCCAAGTTTGCGGATGATACAGAGACAGGTGGAGGGGCAGGTGGTGTTGAGGAAGCAGGGAGTCTGCAGAAGGACTTGGACAGGTTGGGAGAATGGGCAAAGAAGTGGCAGATGGAATACAATGTAGGGAAGTGTATGGTCATGTACTTTGGTCAAAGAAATAAAGGCACAGACTATTTTCTAAACTGGGAGCGAATTCAGAAATCGGAGGTGCAAAGGGACTTGGGAGTCCTCGTGCAGGATTCCTTAAAGGTTAACTTGCAGGTTGAGTTGGTAGTAAGGAAGGCAAATGTAATGTTAGCATTCATTTCAAGAGGACTAGGATATGAAAACAAAGATGTAATGCTAAGGCTTTATATGGTGTTGGTCAGACCACATTTGGAGTATTGAGAGCAGTTTTGGGCCCCATATCTAAGGATGGATGTACTGGCATTGGAGAGGGTCCAGAGGAGGTTTACAAGAATGATCCCAGGAATGAAAGGGTTAACGTGAGAGGAGCGTTTGATGGCTCTGGGCCTATACTTGCTGGAGCTTAGAAGGATGGGGGTGTGGTGGGGGGGAATCTCATTGAAACCTACCAAATATTGAAGGCCTGGACGTGAAGAGAATATTTCCAGCAGTGGGAGGGTCTAGGACCAGAGGGCACAGCCTCAGAATAGAAGGACATCCTTTTAGAACAGAGATGAGGAGGAATTTCTTTAGCCAGAGGGTGGTGAATCTGTGGAATTCATTGCCACAGACAGCTGTGGCAGCCAAGTCATTGGGCATATTGAAAGCTGAGGGTGATAGATTCTTGATTAGTAAGGGTGTCAAAGGTTATGGGGAGAAGGCAGAAGAATGGGGTTGAGAGGGAAAAGTAAATCACCCATGATCAAATGGCGGAGCAGACTCAATGGGCCAAATGGCCTATTTCTGCTCCTATGTCTTATGGCAATCACTGCTCTGGGTCACTGAAGCAAAAGTTACAAATTTCAAGAGATCTTCACCACTGCTTTTCTAACTGCACTACAAATGTAGACTCCAATGGTTTACTAACTTCCTGCAGTTTCCCAGCAATTGCACTGAACCTGCACAATGTTAGACCTAATGCAAGCAGCATCTCCATTCATTTCAATAGAGGGGTACAGGGGCGCAGGAGATTGAAGTATGCTTTCATTTCATTTTTGAATTAACTGAGATAACAAATTTAAGTGTTTTGTCGTGTCATACAAATTTTTTAAAGCATCATTAATCTTTGACAGTTTTTGAATATTTTTCAATATTTGAAAAAGATCATATATTTAATAATTCCAGCTCCACAACAGTTTTGACATCCCGTAAATCCGGGCGATTGACTTCTCACTGTCAAAGCATTTCTAGGTGGGCTTCAGTGGTTTCACTGATAAAGGAACCTGGATGGCACTGCCAAATATTGAACACTACTACTCTAGATTAAAAATATTCATGCTTACAATGTGAAGTGGCCATGTTAATTTCACATAGTATAATTACAGCACTGGCAGTGGAGATGCTATGGTAGCTCAGTTTTGCACCTTCCAGCTGAGTAGTCTGTGCAGTAGAGAGGTTCCCATGCTCCAAGTTAATCAGATTCTAAAACTGACCTAGATTTGTAATTAAACAATACATCTATTACACAGTAAAAAAAAATTGATTGATCTAGACTTGATCTGGATTCCAACAGTATTTTAGGTGTACAAGGCACTTTAAACCTAGTACTCACTTGTTGGAATGTGGGTTCTGCAACAGGTGAAAGTATTCTCACAATGCTCTTGGTCTTGGGTTTCCAAGATTTAGACCCAGCAACAAAGGATCCGCAATTTACATTCAAGGCAGGACAGTGTGCAACTTCTAAGGGACCCTGCAGGTGGTGGTATTCCTATTCTTGTCTTTGGTAGAGGTTGCAGGTTTGAAAGATAATGTTGGAAAAGCCTAAGTAACTAACTATAAAGCATTTTGTACATGGCATGCATTGCAGCTCCAATGCACCAGTGACAGTGACAGTGACAGTAAACCCTGAGGAAGGTGGATGAGATGCCAGGTAAACAGGCTGCTTAAGCACTGTTGGAAGCTGTACTCATCCAAGCAAGTGTAGCGTATTCCATTGCACTCCTTATTTGTGTCTTACGTAGAAAATAAGACCAAGCGGAAATCATTCGTCCTGCTCCACCATTCAATATGATCATGGCTAAACATCTATGTTAATACCATACTCCCACTGTCTCCCAACATCCCCCAATGCCTTTGCATCGAGAAATTTAAATCCTTATATTCTTCTAATAGAAATATTCAGCAACTTGGCCTCCTATCCTCTGTGATAGCAAAATCCACAGGTTTGCCATCCTGAGTGAAGAAACTTCTCAAGTCCCAAATCTTTTGCCATATAAACCTCTCATTCTCAGCATCCAGCCAGGGAAAGCATCCATCCTACATCTACTCTCTTTAGCCCTGTCAGAATTTTGCCAGTTTCAATTAGATCTCCTCACATTCTTCTAAACTGCAGTAACCCAGGTCTCAACACAAAAGAGATTAGGCAGTACCACCATCCCAGAAACTTGTGGGACTCCTACAGCAAGCATATCCTTTCAAAGGCAGAGACCAAAGCTGCAAAAATCCAGCCCTGTATAATTGTAGCAACAGTTCCTTGCTCTTGTACTAAAATCCTTTTGTCTTTTTAATTGCATGGTGTTTCTGCATGTTTAGTTTCAGTGACTGATGTACAAGGACACCGAAGTCTCAGTGTACCTAAATTACCTTGAACCTTCTTTGCATCCTCCTCAATTCACAATCCCACCTGGTTTGGTGTTGTCAAAATTCAAAATTTTACTTTCTGATCCCTGATCCAAATCATTGATATACACTGAGTAGCTGGACCCCAGAACTGATTCCTTTGGTACCCCACTGGTTGCCACCTGCCATCTCAAAAAAAAAGATCAATTTTTTTCCTATTCCCTGTCAACCAATTTTCAATCCACGCCAATACATTAATCCCAATACCATGTGTTTTAATTTTATACACCAAGCTTTTACACTGGACATTATCAAAAGTTTTCTGAAACCCCAAGAATACCACATTCACTGGTTTTCCCTTGTTTATTTTTACCAATTAGAACATAGAACAGCACAACACAATGCAGGCCCTTCAGCCCTCAATGTTGTGCCAACCTTTAAACCTCACCTAAGACTATCTAACCCCTTCCTCCCACATATCCCTCTATTTTAAATTCCTCCATATGCTTATCTAGTAATCTCTTTAATTTGACCAGTGTACCTGCATCCACCACCACCTCAGGCAGCACATTCCATGCCCCAACCACTCTCTGGGTAAAAAACCTCCCTCTGATATCTCCTTTGAACTTCCCACCCATTACTTTAAAGCCATGCCCACCTGTATTGAGTATTGGTGCCCTGGCTGTCCACTTTATCTATTCCTCTTAATATTTTGTACAACTCTATCATGTCTCTCATCCTCCTTTTCTCCAAAGAGTAAAACCCTAGCTCTCTTAGTCTCTCCTCATAAGGCATACTCTCTAAACCAGCATCCTGATAAATCTCCTCTGCACCCTTTCCAACACTTCCACATCCTTCCTATAATGAGGCGACCAGAACTGGACACAGTACTCTAAGTGTGGTCTAACCAGAGTTTTGTAGAGCTGCATCATTAACCCGCAGCTCTTAAACTCAATCCCTCAACTTATAAAAGCTAACACCCCATAAGCTTTCTTAACTACCCTATCCACCGGTGAGGCAACTTTCAGGGATCTGTGGATATGGACCCCCATATCCCTCTGCTCCTCCACACTACCAAGAATCCTGCCATTAACTTTGTACTCTGCCTTGGAGTTTGTCCTTCCAAAGTGTACCACCTCACACTTCCCCAGATTGAACTCCATCTGCCACTTCTCAGCCCAGCTCTGCATCCTATCAATGTCCCTCTGCAATCTTCGACAATCTTCTACACTATCCACAACACTACCAACCTTTGTGTCATCTGCAAACTTGCCAACCCACCCTTCTACCCCCTCATCCATGTGGGACACCACTAGCCACAGCCTTCCAATCTGAATGCGCTCCCTCCACCACAACCCTCTGCTTTCCACAGGCAAGCCAATTCTGAATCCACATGGCCGAGCTTCCCTGGATCCCATGCCCTCTGACCTTCTGAAGAAGCCTACCATATGGAACCTTGTCAAATGCCTTACTCAAATCCATGCAGACCACATCTACTGCACTACCCTCATCAATCTGTCTGGTCACCTCCTCAAAAGAACACTATCAGGCTCGTGAGACATGATCTGCCCTTCAGAAAGCTGTCCTGCCTGTCCCTGATCAGACCATGATTCTCTAAATGCCCATAGATCCTATCTCTAAGAATCCTTTCCAACAGCTTGCCCACCACAGACGTAAGGCTCCCTGGTCTAGAATTCCCTGGACTATACCTACTACTTTTTTTGAATAAGGGGACAATATTTGCCACCCTCCAATCCACCGGTACCATTCCGGTGGAAAACGAGGACTCAAAGATCCTAGCCAAAGGCTCAGCAACATCCTCCCTCACCTTGCAGAGCAGCCTGGGGAATATTCCGTCAGGCCCCGGGGACTTATATGTCCTAATATTTTCTAACAGCTGCAACACATCCTCTCTCTTGATATCAACGTGCTACCAAAATTGTCCACAGCGTCATCAAGGCCCCTCTCCTTGGTGAATACTGAAGAGAAGTATTCATTGAGGACCTCACCCACTTCCACAGCTTCCAGGCACATCTTCCCACCTTTATCCCTAATCGGTCCTACCTTTACTGCTGTCATCTTTCTGCTCTTCACTTAAGTGAAAAATGTCTTGGGGTTTTCCTTAACCCTACTCGCCAAGGCCTTTTCATGTCCCCTTCTTGCTCTCCTCAGCCCCTTCTTAAGTTCCTTCCTTGCTACCCTGTATTCCTCAAGACACCTATCTGATCCTTGCTGCCTTCTTCCTCCTAACTAGATGTTCCACCTCTCTTGTCAACCATGTTTTCTTCACCCTGCCATTCTTTCTCTGCCTCACCAGCACAAATTTATCCCTAACATCCTGCAAGAGATCCATTCCCAAAATTATATTCTCAAAAAGCTCCATGTAGTTTATCAAACACAATTTTTCTTCCAGAAATCCATGTTCACTGTGCATTTTCCTCAGTACCTTCTTTCATTTTCTGCTTTCTCCCTCCCTTATAATTAGTGGGGTTACATTTACCACCCTCCAATTTGATTCTAGAATCTATAGAATTCTGTAAAATAATAAGCAATACACCCATTATTTCCACAGCTAACTCCTTTAGTACTCTAGGATGCAAATCTCTGGCCGAGGACCTATTGGTTTTCAGTACAATTAACTTCTCCAGTTTTATTTTCTTTCTAACACTAATTTCCTTTAGTTCCCCACTTTCCTTAGATTTTTCATTCCCTAACATTTCTTCCAAATTACTTTGGTTCTTTCTTCACCAAAGATGGCACAAGTATTTGTTTAATTATGCAGGCATTTCCCTGTTGCATTCTATGAATTCTCACATTTGAATTTATGTCCTTGGTTTCACTTTCCACCTTAAGAATTCTATCATGTTGTGGTAACTTCCTCCAAACTGACCTCAAACAACAGATTATTAACTAACCTTTTTACATTACACTATAGAACATGATAGTCTGTTCCCTAGCTGGCTGCTCAACATACTGATCCAAAAAGCCATCTTGCACACATCATCCTGTTGACAGTGGAAAGGGTTTGCAAGGTCAGGTAAGAGTCACATATTACAGGATACATATCCTCTGACCTGATCTTGATAGTAACATATTTATATGGTTGTTTCTGTTGAATCCTTAGTCAATTTTGACCCCCAAAATGTTGACAACTTGGGCCTTAGCAAAGTTGATGTGTTTCCCATTTATAAATTTTACCCTGAAAATAGAGACTTGACATTTGGATGCATTGATTTACATTTTCAGGTTGTAGCAGTACACTGGTGGTAAACTTACTTGAACACATCTCTAGATAAGATAAACGAAGCCTTTCAGGCTCCACAGGGAATTAGTTGAATTATGGAACTTTGACTAAAAGAATCAGAAGGCTCAAGGGGTCTAGACGGAACAAAGCCATTTGTTGGAAGAAAAATTATCAAAGCAAGTTGCAGTCCAATTCCACCCAACAATTTAAGATGGGAAACCACAGTGGTACTGGTAGAGGCAGATTAATTCTGACTCAAATTGGCTGCAATACCCAACAAGCAGCTGGAGAATAGACCAGCCGTTTCGCAATGGATCTGCATAACCTAAAAGGAGACCAAGTGTAAACTTAAGAGTTTTTTTTTAAATGTTCGAAAAGTCTTCATGGAATATGTGCATGTCAGAGAGTCAATTGACAACTCCTAATTAAGGTTTGTCAATTTAAAATTGAGTAAAACAAGATTAAACTTTTCTTTATAAGATCACTTAGCTACATTTGTAAAATGCCTTTCACAGCCCCTAGATGTAGATACAGCACAGGAACAGGCCCTTCGGCCCAGTGAGTTTATGCAGATCATCAACCACCCATTTACACAAATCCTACATCAATCCGAAAGGGACTTCCAACAATGCAGATCATCCTTTATACTACACTGAAGAGTCAGCTTAGCATTTGTGCTCAGTCTCTATTAAGTGGACTTCAACACACAACACCCTGGCTCAGAAATGAAGACATCACTACCAATTCATTGCTGATACCTAATGGTATATACCAATAGTCAAAACTACTTTTTATTAAAGAGGAAATACAACGTAAATATTTGATCCAAAACAAGGTTCAAGGCTGAGGGAAGAGAAGCTAGTGGAGATGTGGAAAGTTAATATCATACAAGATTGCTGTAGCAATTAACAATGACAGATATAATGGTGATTTTTCTCTCCCCAGACAAGAGAATAATTTCTGAATCCTACACCATCCTGATTGAAACCAGATAGGTGAACAAGCCATTAGTTTAACACTCAACACCTAGGTTTATGAACACTAATTTGGCCAGTAAATAAAGCGTTACATCATTTTATATTGCTTGTTCATCATTTCCTCCCATCAATCCCCCACAGCCCCAGAAGCTCAGGACAACAAAACAGTCACAATTAAAAACTGAATTTAAAATCACATCATTTGTCCATGTACTTAAACAGGAACTAATAGAGCAGAAACAAACGGATTGATACCTGTAGTCCTTGATATGATTACTGTTCCTTATTATTCCACATTTAGTATTTCTTCAGCATACTTTTTATTTGAAGTTAGCCAGCAATGAAACTTAGACAACATCAGCAAAACATTTATTGAATCTTAATTGCTCATGTTGGTCAATTGAGTAGTGTGGGTCTGGAGATATGGAATAATGTAGTAGTCCATGAGTTCAAGCAGTAAGACATGTATAACATCTAACTGATAAGTGGCAAGTAATATTCATCACCAAATCCATCATCTGCACTCTGGGGCTCACCATTGACCTGAAACTTAATTGGACCAGTCACATAAACATTGACAGCAAGAACAGGTTGGGTATTTTGTGGCAAGCCTTTTCCCCATTTTCATGGCACCATAATGGAATACTCTCCAGTTACCTGGATGAGTGCAACTCAGTTTTTTGATGGGTAGATGTAATTTATATGGACTTCAGCTAGGCTTTTTATAAGGTTCCACATGGGAGGCTGCTCTGGAAGACTTAATAGCATGGAATTCAGGGAGAGCCGGCTAATTGCCCGTGACTAGTGGTGTGCCTCAGGGGTCGGGGCTGGGCCCATTGTTGTTTGTCATCTATGTTAATGATTTGGATAAGAATGTACAGGCCATGATTAGTGAGTTTGCAGATGACACTAAAATAGGTGGTATAGTAGAGAAGGTTATGAAAAATTACAGGGGGATCTTGATCAGCTGAGTAAAAGGGCCAAGGAATGGCAAATGGAGTTTAATTCAGATAAGTGTGAGGTGTTGCATTTTGGAAAGTCAAATCCAGGTAGGACATTCACAGCGAACAGCAGGGCCCTGGGGAGTTGTAGAACAGAGGGATCTAGAAGTGATGGTTCACTGAAAGTGAAGTCACAGGTAGACAGGGTGGTGAAGGCGGTTTTTGGCACGCTGAGCTTCATAAGTCAGGGCATTGAGTATAAAAGTTGGAGGGTCATGGTGCGGTTGTACAGGATACTGGCGAGGCTGCACTTGAGAGTATTGTGTTCAGTTTCAGTCACCCTACTTGAGGAAACTTGCTATTAAACTGGAAAGAGTGCAGAAAGATTTACAAGGATGCTGCCAGGATCTGAGGGACTGAGTTATAGGGGGAGGTTGGACAGGCTATGACTTTATTCCTCAGAGAAACACAGGACTGCAGATGAAGAAACAACAAGATGCTGGAGGAACTCAGCAGGCCAGGCAGCATCCATGGAGAAAAATCTTTATTCCTTAGAGTGTAGGAGACTGAGAGGTGATCTTATAGAGGTGTATAAGATCATGAGGGGCATATATAGGGGGAATGCACTCAGTCTTTTTCCCAGGGTTGGGGAATTATGAACTAGAGGGCATAGGTTTAAGGTGGGAGGGGAAAGATTTAATAGGAACTTGAGGGACAACTTTATTTTTAAACACAAAGAGTGATATCTATGTGGAATGAGCTGCCAGAGGAAGTGGTTGAGGCAGGTACAACAACTTCTAAAAGACAGTTGGACAGGTACATGGATTGGAAAGGTTTAGAAGGTTAAATGCCAAACACTGGCAAATGGGACTAGCTTGGATAGGGCATCTTTGTCGGCATGGACCAGTTGGACCGAAAGGCCTGTTTCCATGCTGTATAACTCTGACTCAGTTCCAGAATCAAACAGTCCAATTGATCTATACTCCATTCACCACACTGAACACACACATACTCCCCCCACCTCCTAAAAGGCTAAAGAAAGTAGATGCTCATGAATATCACAAAGTTCTAATGCACTTTGTACTACCTCAATGCACTGTGTAATGAATTGATCTGTACGAATGATATTCAAGACAAGTTTTTCCACTGTACCTCGGTGCAAGTGACAATAATAAACCAATACCAAATCAAACACTATTCTGACTTGAAAATGTATCACCAAGCCTTCATCACTGCAGGCTCTACTTATGAGAACTTTCCAACAACAGCACCATGGATTTTCCTTCACAATGAGTGCAGCATGATTAAGCTAGCTCATCACCATCTTCTCCAGGGCAAATATTAGGGGCAATAAATGGTTGCCCATAGCACATGCAAAAACATGTTACTATTAATCATTAATCAGAAGTAAAATGCTTTCCATTAAAAATTACATGCACTTTAATTCAACTCAAAGCAATGACACATGCTGTTTAATTCAAGCTACTAGCCACAGTGATTGACATTTTGGGTGAGCAAACTCGATTATGACAAAAATCAAAAAATAGCATTTCTTCTAAATGGCCCTCTATACTCTTCCATTTGACTTTTACATACTTCTCAGGTGATAGAGCAGAGCAGAGAGACATTTTCTAACAATGTCAGCACTGCAGAAAAATTATAGAACATAGAACAATTACAGCACAATTCAGGCTCTTTGGCCCACAAAGCTGTGCCGAACATGTCCCTACCTTAGAAATTACTAGGCTTACCCATAGCCCTCTATTTTACTCAGCTCCATATACCGATCTAACAGTCTCCTGAAAGACCCTATCGTATCAGCCTCCACCACCTTTTCCGGCAGCTCATTCCAAGCACTCACCACCCTCTGAGTAAAAAACTTACCCCTGACATCTCCTCTATATCTACTGCCTAGCACCTTAAACCTATGTCCTCTTGTGGCCACCAATTCAGCCCTGGGGAAAGGCCTCTATCTACCCTATCAATACCTCTCACCATTTTATACACCTCTATCAGGTCCCCCCTCCTCCTCCTCCGTCTCTCCAAGGAGAAAAGACAGAGTTCCCTCAATCTGCTTTCATAAGGCATGCTCTGCATCCCAGGCAGCATCCTTGTAAATCTCCTCTGCACCCTCTCTATGGCTTCCACATCTTTCCTGTAGTGAGGCGACCAGAACTGAGCACAGTACTCCAAGTGGGGTCTGACCAGGGACCTATATAGCTGCAACAATACCTCCCGACTCCAAAATTCAATTCCCCGATTGATGAAAGAAATTATGACAAAAGTTGCATCCTTATTCCCTCTCATTTCCTCCATTCCATGCACCCTATTGTTTTTCTGTTTCTACTCCCCTTTCTACTATCTAATCACTTCCATCACTAGCCCTAACACTTTAAAATTACTAACCAAACACCCACATACCCTATGATAGCCTTCATTCACTTGCTACTCCATGCCAAAAGCAACCACTTTTCCATCTAACATTTTACTTTCAAAATCCACATAGAATCTTATGAGAAGTTAGGCCACTATTTTCCTAATGATGTTATCAGATTGTTATGATGATGATGATAGTAAACAGCCTATACACAAAACATTGCCAAAGTTTAAATAATTTGTCATATTTACACTTTTAGTGTACATGATGAAGCAGCAATATTTCCTCCTTTTTGCCTCTATTCCCAAAGAATTACTTACTTTCAAACAAATCCAAGAACTCTTTATGAAATAATATCAAATATGCATATAGCATATTTTATACAAATAAGATTAGCCATATTATCTACTATAGTGCAAATCAGCAGACTAAATTAAGTTAGCAGCCAGTTAAATTACTAGTTCACTAGTAAGTAACCCAGCTCAGAAATGAATCTAAAGAAATTAGTAAATAGTTTACAACTCCCATCAAGAAGCTAATTAAAGTTCATTTTTAAGTTTTAAAAGGAAATTGTGTTTCTATTAAAAGTTAAACCATCCTTGGGTAGACAAATATAATTTAACAGAGGAATACTGAGATAGCAGTGTGTTAATCAAATTCACCAATCCTAATCACTCTATTACTGATCCTGAACTATTGGTAATACAAGTCTGGCATGAACATTTGTTAACATTAATGTAATTTTGACATGATCACATTGCCATAAAATGTAACTTACCCGACATTTGGCAATCCAACAATGCCAATTTTCAACGAAGTACCAAATCGTCCAATGATGGGTGGTAACTTCGGTTCACCGTCTGCCCTTTTTGGAGGCATGTTCTAAAAGACAAACTGTCAAGTTAACAGCTGCGTTATCTGATAATCAGTAACGTATTTAGCATATCGGTGACTTCAGAATTACTGATAACGTTAACATATCAAGATTTATCAACGTTATGCTGAAACTCTTGAGTGAAGAAGCTATGGATTTCTCTCGACTTGTCCAGACTACTCATGTTATTTATAACCCGTTCAACAACTGAGTGCTGACATGTCACCTTTTAGCGACCGGGTCTGCTGGTTCACCTCTCGCACGGCAGCTGCACCAATGAGTTGATCCTGGTTTCATCAGAACTGCCAGTGGGTGCAGGCCCCGCTCACCCACGCTAGAAGGCAAGGCCTGGACAATATTTTAGGTAAAATAAAACGAGCGACGCCCGGCTACGACACATGCACAAACTACGAAAGCAGCACAACATGGACTTCACCTGATGCAACACCGAGTCGTGTTTGAAGAGTGAACTGTTAAATTCAAACTCAAACGGACACCGTCTCTCCACGCGCCGACCGGCCAGAAGGGGAGGGGCTCAGGGAGCCGGGGCCTGGAGCATGCGCACACGGCACTTGCTCATTGGCTCACATCAGGCCAATTGAAATGTCGGCAGAAGTAACTGGCTGGAGAAAGGGGATGGTGTGGGAAGAAAGCGGGGAAGATAGAAACGGGAAAGGGTTAGAAGGAAATAATGAGAGCAGAAAAACTTGCCGCTGATTTTTCAAATAGCAAACTAATAAAGGCTCATCGTTGCCACTAAATTGCTTCGTTTGGTTACTGCAGCTTATGTATTAGATATCTTGTAATAAGATCTTAAAAAGCAAAGGGCAGGCTCAGCCTCAATAAAACTGTATATACTTTCAACTCGTGTGTGGTCAGTTAAATGTTACACATTTGTCAATATTTGAAATGTTTGAAGTTACACAACCAAGCCAGACATTTAAAAACCTCGGAGATAAAGTAAGTTAAGAAGTAGGCATAGAATACGTCCAACCGTTGACAAAATAAAACTTGTAATGCCTTTTGTCCCAACCTCTGTTCCGTTACCGCAAGAGCCCTTGTTTACATTGTGCCCCAGTGACAGAATTCACCTTTTATAAGTAGTTGGTCCGGGAGGTCTGCATGGAAAGCTAGCAGAGGACAAAAAAAAACTGTAAATCTAGTTTTCACTCCACAACTTAAAACACAATCTTGACCCCACCTCTGAACCATCACAACTGTAATTGGTGTTCCTATTTAACAGACAAAGGCATTCTGTTTATTTGACTATTGCTTAAATTGGGATCTGCTTTCCTGATGGGCATTCCAAAGAATATGTAGGGATATTAAGAGAATTCCAGGTTCCTAAGATCTTACAGCCGGTATATGTGTTAACTTAAATAATTGTTTTAAATGCCAGAAATACCCATGTGTAGAGAGAACAACATGTGTAGATAGAAAGAGTTTGTTTCATCAGAGCCAGATGATCATATGATGGCTTTGGTTACTCCACTGTGTTGTGTACAGTTTTGGTCTCCTTACCCAACTTGTTCCAGGTGTATTAGGTTTGAGTTATGAGGAGAGACCGAATAGGCTCGGCTTGTATTCTCTAAGGGAATCTTATTGAAACTTACAAAATTCTTATAGGGCTGGATGAAAGGAAGTTGTTTCCTTGCTGAAAAAATCTAGAACCAGGGTTCATCGTCTCAGAATAAGGCGTGGAGAAATTTCAAAACTCAGGTGATTCTTTGGAATTCACCTACCCAGGGGGTTGTGGAGGTTCAGTCACCAAGTCCATACAGAGCAGAGATTGATAAATTCCTTGATACTAAGGGAATCAGGGATATGAGGATAGTGCAGGCAAACAACATCGAGGTAGAAGATCAGCCATGATTTTAGGAATGGTGGAGCAGGCTCAAAGGGCACCTACTCCACCTATTTCTTATTTTTTTATTGTTCTGGCCAATGTGATATTAAGAACTCATATGGAATGTGCCATCCCTGCACTTGTTCCTGTTTCCTCATTCCCCAATTTTTCTCCAATATTAGCATCTTCTGATCAGAGGTTAATCCATGATGTGATCAATTTCTAACTGACATCAGTATCCATGAGTTTAAACACTTATCTTTTTGAGTGATTGAATAATCTATAATTCAGGGTGCTTAATATAGCTAGGAAAATGATGTTCAGTTTGTTCTCATTTCCAATATTCTCACAGTCTTTACCTTGAAAGTGTAGCAGTCAGAATACCAAACTTTATACACCTCCATCCCCCATCAGAAAGGTCTCAAAGACCTCTGCTTCTTTCTGCCACAAAGATCCAACCAGTTCTCCTCCATCCATCTGGCTGAACTTGTTCTTAACCTGAAAACTTCTCTTTTGACTCCTCTCACTTTCTACAAGTCAAAGGTGTAGCCATGGGCACCCGCATGGACCCCAGCTATGCCTGTCTTTTCGTTGGCTACGTGGAAGAGTCCTTCTCCGGTACCATTCCTCAATTCTTTGCCATTACATTGATGACTGCATTGGTGCTGCTTCTTGAACCCATGCAGAACTCATCAATTTTATGACCTTTGTCACCAACTTCCACCTTGATCTCAAATTCATGTGGACCATTTCTGACACTTCTCTCCCTTTTCTAGATCTGTTTCCATCTCAGGAGACAAACTATCCACTGATATTGACTATAAGCCCGCCAACTCCCACAGCTACTTAGACAACACCTCTTCCCACCCTCTCTCCTCCTTTCCCCCAGTTTCTCTGTCTCCACCACATCTACTCTCAAGATGAGGCATTTTGTTTCAGGACATTTAAAATGTCCTTCTTTTTCAGGAAGCATGGCTTCCCTTCTGCTGTGGTTGATGGAGCCTGATCTCACATCTCCTCTGTTTCTTGTACTTCTGTTCTCATCCTGCCTCCTCCCAGACAGAAAAGAGATAGAGTTCTCCTGGTCCTTACCTTTCACCTTATGAGCCTCCACATCCAACATATCATCCTTTGTCATTTCTGCCAGCTGCAACAAGACCCCACCACCAGCCACATCTCCTCCCTACCCCTTTCTGCCTTCTGCAGAGGCCACTCCCGCCGTGACTCCCTGGTCTGCTCATCCTTCCACACCCATCCCTCCCTGACTCCTGGCACCTTCCCCTGCCCTCGTAGTAGATGTAACACAGTAGATGTCCTTACACCTCCTCCCTCACCACCATCCAAGGATCTAAACAGTGATCCACGTGAGGCAAAGGTTCACGTGCATCTCTTCTAACCTCATCTACTGCATTCAGTGCACCTGATGTGGCCTCCTCTACACCGGTGAGACCAAGTGCAGACTGGGTGACCATTTCGCAGAGCACCTATGCTCAGTCCGCAATGGCCATCCCAAATCCCCAGATGCAGACCATTTCAACTCCCCTTCTTATTTTTAAAACAGGATGAAGACAAAGGTGGGCTTCAGACAATTGGATGGAGGAACTCAGTGGGCTGAGCAGCAGCTATGGGAGGAAAGAAATTGATGATATTTCGGGTTGAAACCCTGCATCAGGACTGTTTGTTGCTCCAGATTCCAGCATCTGAAGTCTCCTGTGTCTCCAGGTGGGCTTCATTGTAAGTGTACCAGATTAATTATGGACAATAAGATTTCTTCTAATTGTTTGCTCCTTCTGCAAATCACTTGCTAGGTTTTCTTCCACCTCATATCTTCACAGGGCTCTTCAGTTTTCTTCTTTCTCCAATGCAATAGCAGCTGTTTGGTGCTCATTAGTGCATTGATTAAGCCTTAAATGTGCACCTCAAATAGTACAACATAATACAATGGTGCTTCATGGGGGGGCAGTCCTTTTTAAAATATATTAATGGCTTAGATATGGTGACGTATGGCAGAAAATCAAAATTTGCACGTGATAAAAATTTTAGAGGTATTATCAAAAGTGAGGAGAAAAGCGACAGCAAAATGACAAATGTGCTGGCGTACTGGGTAGACAAAATCACAGATGAAATTTAATACAGATAAATGCAAATATGATACACTTTGGCAGGAAGAATGGTGAGGTACAATATAAACTACAATGTATGCATGGCACATTGACAGAGTGGCTAGTAAAGCATATAAGATTCTGAAGTTCATAAATAGATGCAGTGTACAGAAGCAAGAAAATTTCTGGAATACTGGTTAGTCCACAACATGCATATAGTGCTCATTATACAATAGGATGGATGTAAAATTCCTAGAAAGGGTGCATAAAATGTTTACATCCATAAGAAATTTCAACTACAAGATTACAGTGAACAAGCTCTTTAGACCAAAGGAGATTGAAATGAAATTTGATAGAGATCATGACAGGCTTATATTAGGTAAATCAAGAGAAGATATTCCCATTAATGGATGGTTCAGGATCCAGGGGATACAGATTTAATGTGATGGGCAAAAATTTCAAGGGAATGCGAGGAGGATGTGAGGAAAACTTTGCTTTTTAATGCAGACGGTGGTTATGATCTGGAATTCACCGACTGTAAGAGTGGTAAAAACAGAGTCAATTGAGGCTTTCAAAAGGAAATTGGATAGGCATGAGGGAAAACCATTTTCAAGGCGATGGAGAAAGAGCTTGCTTGCCGAAGATAATAAAGAGTTGACAGACCAAATGACTATTTTCTGAGATATTGCATTTCTATGGTTCTCGAACCACAACAGACACTTGCAACATCACCATGACAAGTGATGCAGTTCTAAGAATGTTGAATAAAAATCTCATGAACTATGTGGGATATGGTAAGTTCTTACAATAGTTTCATTAGCTTTTGGTTCCTACTTTTTAGTTCCAACCATAGTTGTTTTAGTTTTGTATTGGTTTTTCATGGACTCCATCATCATTTATTTCAATATTACATGTTTAAGTCATTGACGATGGGCTACCTCCATATCAGACATCAGTGTGAACACCAGACACAGTCCATTATATCCATCATCTTTATTTAAGCCAAGCATACTGGGATGGAAAATCATTTTTGTGCATTGTGCATATGGATTTTTAGCTTTTCTGTATGCATCATGCAGATGTGGTAAAAGTGTGCAAGTTATTCACCTTACTAAATGACAGTTCTGCGAACTTTACATGCCAGCACACAATGTTTGGTACATGGAGCACAAGTGGATGGTGTTAATCATGGTGCAGCACTCGAGTGTAACATTGCAAACCAAGAATGAATCAAGTCTTCCTGATTAAAAAACATAATATTTCATAGCTGCTTTTGGAGTTGCAGAACATTTTTATGAAAAATATGATCCTGTTTGATCCTTGATCACTGTCTATCTATATAGATACTTCCTACTTTTAGATTGCTTCAATCTAAAGTTGAATAATCAATTTTACAACATTTATAAATGACAACATAGTGGTGATAATATTCTTATTCATAATTAACTGGATGCTCCCTAAATTAAATTACATCTTTCAAGAGAGCCCCAACTCAGCACATTATGCCAAAATTAGCATGCACATAATTTGCTCTGATGGAATTACTACATATGAGTGAAGACAAGACTTATACATTTGCAACTATGTTCAGACAGAAGTGCTGATTGGATGATCCATCTTGGCTTCCTTCTGAGATCCCCAACATCTCAAACTTCGGTCTCCAGCAATTCAATTCAATGTGATATCAAGAAACAGCTGATAATATTAGATACAATAAAGGCTATGGGATGAGACAACTTCCGAGCTGTAGTACTGAAGACAAAGTTAGCTCTACCTCTCACCAATGTGTTTCAGTATAGTTACAGTGCTAGCATCTACCTGACAATATGGAAAATTGGCCTGGCATGTCCTGTTCACAAAATTCAATCCAGCTAATTTTTGTCCAAACAGTTAATTCTTGATCAATATCAAAGCATTGGAAGGTTTCAGTGAGTGTTCTCAAGTGGCACATCCTCACCCAAAACCTGCTCACTTACGTCCACCCTGGTTTTACCAGGGCCTCTTGGCCCCAGGCATCTCAGCCTTGGTTCAGACATGAGGTAAGAATTACTGCCCTTGAGATCAATGAACCATTTAACTGAGCATGGCATGAAAGATTTTCAGTAACACAGAAGGCAGTGGGTATAAGGGAAAAATACTTCAATCACTGGAGTCACACCTTGCACAATGGAAGATGTTTGTGGTTGTTGGAAGTCAATCATCACAGCCCTAGGATATCTCTATGGGAATTCTTCAGGGCAGTATTCAATAGACAATAGACAATAGGAGCAGAAGTAGACCATTCGGCCCTTCGAGTCTGCACCGCCATTTTGAGATCATGGCTGATCCTCAACAATCAATATCCTGTTCCTGCCTTGTCCCCATATCCCTTGATTCCCCTATCTATAAGAAACCTATCTAGCTCCTTCTTGAAAGTGCCCAGAGAATTGGCCTCCACTGCCCTCTGAGGCAGTGCATTCCACAAATTCACAACCCTCTGGGAGAAGAAGTTTTTCCTCACCTCTGTCCTAAATGGCCTAGCCCTTATTCTTAAATCATGCCCCCTGGTCCTGGACTTCCCCAACATCTGGAACATATTTCCTGTCTCTATCTTGTCCAATCCCTTAATAATCCTGTATGTTTCAATCAGATCCCCTCTCAATCTTCTCAATTCCAGCGTGTACAATCCCAGTCTCTCCAACCTCTCAGCATAAGACAGTCCCGACATCCCCGGAATTAACCTCGTAAACCTACGCTGCACGCCCTCTATAGCCAGGATATCCTTCCTTAACCCTGGAGACCAAAACTGTACACAATACTCCAGGAGTGGTCTCACCAGGGCCCTGTACAAATGCAAAAGAATCTCTTTGCTTTTGTACTCAATTCCTCTTGTAATACAGGCCAACATTCCATTAGCCTTCATCACTGCCTGCTGCACTTGCTCATTCACTTTCAGTGATTGATGAACAAGGATTCCTAGATCCCTTTGTATTTCCCCCTTACCTGACTCCACACCATTCAGATAATAATCCACCTTCCTGTTCCTGCTCCCAAAGTGGATAACCTCACACTTATCCACATTAAACTTCATCTGCCAAGTATCTGCTCACTTACCCAACCTATCCAAATCACCTTGAATTCTCCTAACTTCCTCTTCACACGTCACACTGCCACCCAACTTTGTATCATCAGCAAACTTGCTACTGTTATTCACAATGCCTTCAAGGCCCAACCGTTTCAAGGCTGCTTCCTCAATCATATCCTTAAGATCAGAAATGAGGATTCTCATTGCACAAAGTTCAGTTCCAATGTGCAACTTCAGCAAATGAAGGAATCCTTGCATTAATGCAGCAAAACTAGACAATATTCAGGCAAGACACAATAGGTAGCAAGTAACACTTGCTCCACTAAAATGCCAGGCTTCAACAAGAGAGTCTAACCACCTACCTTTGACATTCAATGGCACTACCATCACTGAGTCCCCCACATGAGGTTACCTTTGCCAAGAAGCTCAATTAGACCAGCCACATAAATGGCATCCATTCTCTTGCTGACATCCCAAAACCTTTCCATCATCTACAAAGCATGCCAGGAATGTGATGGAATGCTTTCCACTCATCTGGATGATTGTAGCTCCAACAACTCTCTAGAAGCTTAGCACAATTCAGGACAAAGCAGCCCACTTGATTGGGACTCCAACAGCCATTCTAGATATTCATTCCCTCCAACAACTAGTATAGGGTGGCTACAGTGTGTACCATCTACAAAATGCACTGCATTTATTCACCCAGGCAACTTGATAACCTCCCAAATTCATGACCTCTACCACCAACGACAGGGGCACCAGTGCATGGGAGCTCAACCATCTGTAGGCTCCCCTCCAAGTTGTACACCACCCTGAAGTGAAAAAATATCACTGGTTCTATTAGAAATTATTCAAGAGATATAGAATTATGTGGATAGAAGGCATTAATTCAAACAAGAACCAAAAAAAAAACTTCAAAAAAACGGTTCACAATTTAACTTCCACAATTACTGTAAGGTGACCAGAACATTGGTTGCGGGACATTCTGATTCTGTACCATTGTAACTATGCAGGGGAAGACAAATGAATGTTCATGTTAATCGGCACTCATTGAAACTCTCATGATGAGATCAGGGATAGCATTAAGTGGCCTTCTCCTGTATTAACACTTCGTTAAAGATATATCCCTGCCACTTAATACACAGTTCAGGACACGTCTGTTTTGTCACTTAGTATTCTGTTTATATATTCAGGGAGCCACCCCTTAACACTGTAACAAAAGAGTATATTTGGGTGTCTGGTGTTTTGTGCTCAGAACCCCTTAGACAAGCCACCAGTATTTGAATATTTAAAGGGATTCTGCCAGTTGAGCTGTGCTCTGATTGTAAATACGTAATTCTGCAAAGTTACCTGTCTACACTCAAAATGTTAAAGTAGGTATTTAACAGCCATTGAAACTGTAGTTAATTGTTTATTCTTGTCTTTATGGTTAAAAAGTATTAAACATCACTATACCATTGAGTGTGAGGAGGGCAGAAATAGATTCTACAGAACTGCTTGTGTTGAATAAAGACATTTTATATCTCTCAGCTTCAGTCTCCAGTGACTCAGTCACAATCACAACAGTCCCTCCTCATTATTAGGGCTAAATCCTGGAACTCCTAACCCAATAGTGCTGTGAATTACCTTCACCAAATGGAATGCAATGGTTCAAGAAGGAGGTTTATCACCACCTTCTCTAGGACAACTAGGGATGGGCAATAAATTCTGGCCTTGCCAGTTCTGCCTAGATGCCCCAAAAAATGAATGAATAAAAATAACTCTCTTGCTTGGAATTGCCACGAGACCATATGTGGAGAATCAATCTCACCAACTCAAGGCATCTCAGATTCTAGATTGCAGGGCAGTGGTGCAGTGAGAAAAACCTACTCCTGAAATACTCCTATACTGGAAGCTAACATGTACGCCGAGTGGTGAGTGATAAGTAGCCTTTTTTTTGCAGAAGGGTTTGACTACCGGAATAAAGGCTGCCAGAGGAAGTGGTAGAGGCAGGTACAATTACAATGTTCAATAGACATTTAGACAGGTACATTGATAGGAAAGATTTAGAAGGATATAAGCCAAACGCAGGTAAATGGAACCAGCTCAGATAGGCACCTTGGTTGGCATTAACAATCTGGGCCAAAGGGCCTGTTTCTGTGCTGTATAACTATGAAATGCTTTGACTGGCAAGGACTTCTTCTCACCTTTCTTGCTGCAAAACCTTTAAGGTATTTTAAATAGTGTTTACTTATATCTGTCTTTCAGAATCAAAATTATTAATATTGAAGGAATTAATGTTTAAAAATTTATGTATTAATTTTTAGCCAAAAGATTAGAAAATAAAGTTAACTAAAATACCTTAGAAACAATAAAAATATTAAAGAGACTTGCTAAAGTAACATACCTTTTCCTTTACCTTTTAGTTTCCAACCTTACAATACTCATGCAGTGGGACTATTGATTTTGCACCAGGCCTAAATCTCAGTGAGATTGAACTCTGCCTCTGGACTCCATGTGGTGTGAGCAAGGTTCCCAGTCAGCTGCCATGAAGCATTCTTCTTGCAGTAGTCTACTCGCCCTGATATCTTTGCACCTCCATGCTGGCTGCTCAGAGACAAGGGATGCCCCCTTAATAAACACCCACAAGGAAGCTAAACAATGAGGCCCATGTGTTTTAAGCAAAGGCAGCTATCAACAAGAAATCAGATGGTGGAATTCATCATCCTGTGAGGGATATATTTCAGTGGTCTTGAGAGATTTGGATATGCTCTTTGATATGCAGCAGTCAGGCTCCATAAGGTCTGCACAGCTTTGAGCAGCAAAAATTGGAGATGCAAATCAGAGATGAAGGACTCTGTTTGAATGAGGAGAGAGCAGAAAGATGAGGAGGAGCAGGGATGAAGAGGAAGAAATTGTAGGCAATGAGAAAGGAGTGGTACATATTGCTACCAAGGCACCTGGGATCTCCTCATCACTTAACCTGGCTTCCAGAAAGCTGTCCACCAATGCAAACAGCCATGTGTTTTGGCTACCCAGCAATGCTTGGTATCAACCCACATCTTACCATTCCCCCTGTTAAAAGGACATCTGGCGTTCATGAATGGAAAATCTTCCATACCAGACCAACAAATACTTTTTAAGTGAGTCCACAGGAATTGAAACCTAATTAGCATTACAGAGAATGTGATTCCTGTGATTTCAGCAAAGGAAGGCTGCAGGGATCTTTGCTGTGAATTCTGAGATGTTCTTGCTTGGTAGTTTCCCAATTTTGGAGCCTGTGTAAGTTCTGCTGTGGATGGATCTGCCATCAACTATCAAGAGAGCCTTTCAGCTACTTATCAGGGTTGGGGGAAATGGATCAGGTGGAAGTGCTTTAAACAGAGACCCTACTTTCATGTCCCCATTACTATTACCCCACCCAAAGCCCTTGTACACTCCTGCTAGAAACAAGTTACTAACCACTTCTCACATTGCTGCAAATCAATGAAATGCTGAATGCCTAAGATTAGGGTGTTGTGTATCCTATTGACATCGGCATTCACAGTGCGCACCCCCTCTATGTATTGCATTAAGAGATACATTATCTTTCATAAATAGATAGGGCTGCTCATGTTCTGATCCTATGGGTTGGACTGTTCATTGAATGTATTCAAATATTACCAAGGATTCAAACTGATGCCCTGCTTGGAATGACGTAGATGGCCTGATTATGTGATTGCCAGATTTCATGCTCCATGTGAGAAACCATTCTTTCCATGGATAAAGGCCAAAGCTGTGTGACATCATGCCTCTCCTGCTCTAATCAGATTCTTCTGGTCTCAGCAAACATGCCCAGTGTAGCTCAAATGCCTGCCTCTATCTCATGAATTCACCGCTGCTCTTCCAGAGAACTTGTTTGTCAAACACCCCTGAGATTCAGTATCTGTATCACACTGGTGCACATTGCACCCTCCGGCAGACTTTACACTGCAGTCCCTGTCTCCGCCATTTGTACTCGCTCACTTCTGATGTCTCAGTCACCAAATGAAAATCTAATTAACTTTCTTACTGAAGTGTGAGCATCTGAGCTGGTACATGATAGGCACCAGTCCCATAACAGTGCACTTTTCAATTGAGTGAATTTCTCTTAGGAGGATTCGTCATCTTGTCACACTGTGAATTGAATAAGATCCTTTAGGAAGTGAAAGACATCTACTAGAACTGTTAATATAAGAATGTTTAAACTTTTCTTTTTGCACAGTATTATTTTTCACAAGCTGCTAACCTCAGCTCCATGAGGGACTGTTGAATACATGTGGCTGCATGAGATATAATTTCATTACCAGGTACATGTGATGCCCCTACCTCCTCATCTCCACATCTCCCATTCCCATGGAGGACAAATTCCAGCTCTCTGCTCCTCTCTGGAGTTAAGGAACACCAGAGAGGAATGGAGTGACTTAAGTGACTGAGAATAATGTGATGGATAACAGATAGTAAATGCCTATAAACATTGACTATTATACGGAGGCACAACACTTCATAAGACTGAGACTGAATGTAATCAGGATGGGGAAATAATCAATGGAAAACCACCTGTCCGGAATATACTGGAGACAAAAGAGACTGCAGCTGCTGTAATCTGAACCAGACAACAAACTGCTGGAGGAACTCAAGTGGGTCAGACAGCGTCTGTGGAGGAAAAGGTTTTGAGTCGAAACCCTGCATCAGGACTGAGAGTAAAAGGGAAGACAGACACTATAAAGAGGTGAGGGGGAGAGGTAAGACAGGAGTTGGCAAGGTATAGGTAGATCCTGGTGAAGAGAGGTTGATGGGCAGATGGAGCCAGGTGGGGAAGGAGGGGTGGAGATAGCAACTGAGGCTGGGAGGTGACAACAAAGGATTGCAGGTTATGGAATCTGATGAGAAAGGAAGAGTGGAACCAAATAAGGGAGAGAAGGTGGGGAGATGGGAACACTGGGGAGAATTAACAGTTCTCATCTGTCCAGCATCCCTCCCTTATCGGGTTCCACTCTTCACCTTCATTTCTTACCAGATTCCATAATCTGTAGCCCTTTGTTGTCACCTCCCAGCCTCTGTTGCTACCTCCACCTCTCCTCCCCCACCTAGCTCCATCTACCCATCAACCTCTTCAACATCTTCCCCTCATTGACAACCAACGTAGGCGCACCTCAAGGAAGCATGCTTAGCCTACCGCTCTACTCTCTCTACACTCACGACTGTGTGGCTAAGCACAGCTCAAACATCATCTATAAATTCACCAATGACACCACTGTTGTTGGTAGTATCTCAAATGGCGATGAGGAGGCATACAGGAGTGAGATAGATTGGTGTCACGACAACAACCTTGCACTCTATGTCAGCAAGACCAAAGGAATTGATTGTGGACTTCCAAAAACGTTGCCTGGCCCACTGTGTTCCTCCAGCAGTCTGTTTTTTTGTCTGGAATACAAAGTTGGGAAGAAGTCCTGAGAGGAGTTGCTGGTTTTGAAACTACCATTTGAGGACAGAATACTGATTGTGTTATGACTGGATAGCAAAGGAAGAGTGAATGTGTTTGGAATGAAAAAGAGAGATGCTGCATCTTGCAGATGCTTTTGGATATTAACGGATGCGATGGGGATGGAATTACTGGGAACAGTGAATGAAGAAATAAACGTGTAGCAACAGGTAACTGATAGAGATTGAGAAAGAATTGCTGAACTCACCATTTCTACTTTTGAGAGATCAGTTAAGTTTTTCCTAAATTAAACCAAAGCACTGGGGTTGAAGCCATTAGCATTGACCATCTCAGTCATCCCTGTCCATGCCTCCTCCATAATTTCCCATCGTACTCCAACTGGACCACCAGGAAGACATCAAAATTCTGGCAGGAAATGTAACTTGCATTAAGAGATACATTCCCTTTTTAAATAGACAGTGCTGCCCAGTTTCTGATCCTGGACTGTTCATTGAATATGTTCAAATATCGCCAAGGATTCAAAGTGATGCCCTACTTAGAATGACATATGACATATTGGATTTGCCACAACCAATCCACAATAGTGTGCATGCTCTACTTACACATCTTCCCTTTCCATCTACCAAGTGTAATTCTCTCAGGATACCTTTCTATTCCCTTTTCTCTTGTGTGCACATCTAGTTTTATTTTGAAAGCAAATGAGCTATTTGTCTCAGGAATTTCTCATGGCAGCAAATTCTACAATCTAACAACTCTGACTTATAAAACTCATGCATTGGTGGCTGCTTAATTAGATACTTTAGCAAACATATTGAATTTAGGGCTATTAATTGTTTATTCTCCCTAATCTTGAGCTGGAGTAAGTTCCTGATCTTGAGCTGGAGTAAGTTTTAGGACTGGGTTGCTCAGGGTCAAGGTGGAATAAAGTTGCAGAAGGCAGCAAGGTTGACTGGGAAACCCAGTACTTTGGATTTCCCCTGATGCTGTCCAGTTTCATCATCACACTTTGCAACCTTTTTCCTGGAGGTTTCCCAGCCAGTTTATTTAACAATACTGACCTCCTCTCTGGTAAGCAATTCTCTAGAGGAGCATGCAGCTCAGGAGCAGAAATACAGCACAAATCCAGGTTGGTAGAAGCATGAAAATATAATTTTGAGGAGTGGCTGATGACCCTCTGGGAAGGCACAATTATCGGAATAGTTAACTAATCTCAGTGGAGAGAATTGGTGGCCTGATCCTGGTACGGTGCAGCAAATCCCAAGGATGACATCCAAAGGGTGACCAATCCCAGATCCTGATCAAGAGCTGATCCAGACAGAAATTGTGGCTGTCTGGGTAGAGTGAGGAGTGAGGGCTGTGTAATAGATCTGGTGATGAGGCCTGATTGGAGGCAAGAAAAACTCTCCTACTTTTTTCTTGTCTCACAAGAAATACTGGAATGCCACTTTATTCAGCAAAGCAGTCCTCACCTCTCTTCAGCTGCCAGCATTCTCAAGGTCATGTAAACCAGGCAGGTCAGATTAAACCAAAATGAATGATTAAACTTTCATTATAATAAATGATCAACTCACCAACCAATGGTTTGTCTTCCATGCTGCCTCTTTTAAAACTGAAAGTAGGTAAATTGGATTAGGTTTTGAGATTTTTATTTTAGTTTTTACACCTGACTCAACCTCATACCTTTTGTGTATTTGTGGCCATTCTCTCCTTGTCAACTCATAATTTTAACGTCACTATGTTATCATATGTTAGCAACAAATCTTCTATTTTCCAATGAAAAATGACAAAATCCCAAAAAAAATGATGCAGAGAGAGGCAGCATTTTGCTGGCAGCTAACAGAAATATAGTAATATACTCTGACCTTTTAAAACTAAAAACTGCAGTGGAAACTACTGCAGTAAATAGCATGCCTTTAAGCAATTTAAATGCTTTAGTGATCTGAAGATTGCAAGGTGGACCCAACAAACTTGGCAGAATAGACCACCCAGAAGGCAAGCACAGCACCTGGAAGAATCAGGGAGGTCTCCATTGTGCCAGTAAACGTGGCCACCAGAAATAACTTCCAGTAAGACTGAAGCGTAGGGGCTTAAGACCTCCCACCCACCCACCCCCAACATCCTTCTGACCAATGTATAGTCACTGGAGAACAAGACAGAAGACCTTAGAGCAACATTTTCTTATCCGAGGGACATAAGGGACTTCTGTGTATTCTGTTTCACAGAGACATGCAGCATCAGGTAAGGGAAAAGGCAGCAGCATCTGCTTTGTATTGGTATTGGTTTATTATTGTCACTTGTACCGAGGTACAGTGAAAAGCTTGTCTTACAAACTGATCATACAGGTCAATTCATTACACAGTGCAGTTACATTGAGTTAGTACAGAGTGCATTGATGAAGTACAGGTAAAAAACAATAACAATATAGAGTAAAGTGTCACAGCTACAGAGAAAGTGCAGTGCAATAAGGTGCAAGGTCACAACAAGGTAGATCATGAGGTCATAGTCCATCTCATTGTATAAGGGAACCGAAACTCATTGTGGTGCATGGATGTAGTGGTCTTGTTCCATTCCTGGGACATCTGTCAGTGAAATGCTGACCGTTCTACCTTCCAAGAGAGTTCACCGCCATCATCCTGACTACAGTTTACATCTTACCTCAGGCAGACATCAAGCCAGCAGTTGTGGAGCTGAGTGCCACAATCAACAAGAACGAAGCGGCGTACCCCGATGCCTGTCACATCATGGCAGGAGACTGATCAGGCCAGCTTGAAGAAGTCTCTGCCTAACTACCATCAATACATCACGTGCAAAACTAGAGGACCCACACATTCATCCACTGCTATACTGCCATCAAGAACATCTACCGCTCCATCCCTGACCCGCTCTTTGGTAAATCTGACCACCTGGCTGTGCTTCTTCTTCCTGCATAACAGACAGAGACTGAAGAGTTCAGCACCAGCGAAGAGGACTATGAAGACCTGGACGGCAGAGGTGGGTGAGCAAATTTGAGATTGCTTCACGTTGGTGGACTGGACCAAGTTCAAGGATTCATCAGCGGCCCTCAATGAATATGCCACAGTCATCACCGACTTCATAAGGACATACATGGACGAGAGTGTATCCACAAAAATATTCTGAGTCTTCCCTAACCAGAAACCCTGGATGAACCAGGAGATTCGTAATCTGTTGAGAGCTCAATTTGTGACATTTAGGCTGGCGACCCAGAGTCACATAGGAAGTCCAGGTATGACCTCCAGAAGGCCACTGTGAACAAAAACAGGCAATTTCAGACTAAACTAGAATCACAGATGGACGCTCAGCAACTGTGGCAGGGTTGCCACAATATTATTTCCAACAAGGCAAGATCAGGTAGCATTAAGTGGCAAAGACCCATAACTCCCAGATGAGCTTAATGTCTTCTATGCACACTTTGAAAGAGAGAACTATAACATACCCACATGAGCCCCCACATCTGCAGATGACCCTGTAATCTCAGTCTCTGAGGCCAATGTCCAGGGATCTCTCAAGAGGGTGAACCCAGGAGAAGCATCTGGTCCAGACGGCATACCTGGCCGAGTACCGAAGTTCTATGCAGACCTACTGGCTGGAGTATTTACAGACATATTCAACCTCTCGCTTCTGCGGTCTGAGGTTCCCACCTGCTTCAAAGAGGCATCTATTGTACCAGTGCCCAAGAAGAGCATGGTGACCTGCCTCAATGACTACTGTCTGGTAGTGCTTACATGAACCATAATTAAGTGTTTTGAGAGCTTGGTTATGGGGCAAATAAACTCCTGCCTCAGAGATAACCTGGATCCACTCAAATTTGCCTATCGCCACAACAGGTCAACAGCAGATGTGATTTCTCTGGCTCTTCACTCTGCTTTGGACCATCTGGACAACAGGAACTCATACGTCAGGCTGTTGTTCATTGACTACAGCTTGGCATTCAACACAATCATCCCATCCAAATTCATCATCAAGCTTCAAGACTTGGGCTCAGTACCTCCCTCTGCAACTGGATACTCGACTTCCTCATCATCAGACCTCAATCAATGAAGATTGGCGACAACACCTCCTCCTCGCTGACCATCAATACATGTGCACCTCAAGGCTGCGTACTTAGCCCCCTGCTCTACTCTGTATACTCACATGACTGTGTGGCTAAGCAGAGCTCCAATGCCATATACAAATTCACTGACGACACCACTGTTTTTGTACGGATCACAAGTGGTGATGCGTCAACGTACAGGAGAGAGGTCGGACACCTGGTTGAGTGGTACCATGACAACAACATCAGTAAAACTAAAGAACTGATTGTTGACTTCAGGAAGAGAAAAGAAGGCAAACATGTGCCAGTCTACATTAGTGGATTAGTGGTGGAGAGGGTCAGCAGCTTTAAAGTCCTGGGTGTTAACATATTGTATGACCTGTCCTGGGCCCAGCACACAGATGCAATCACAAGGAAGGTGGGCCAGTGTCTACTTTCTTCGAAGGTTAAGGAGGTTCGGCACATTCACCGAACATTCTCACAAACTTCTACAGATGTACTGTTGAAAGTATCCTGACTGGTTGCATCATGGTCTGGTACGGCAATTCAAATGCACAATAACGTAAGAAGCTACAGAGAGTAGTGGACTCAGCCCAATTCATCATGGCCACATTCCTCTCCACCATCGAAAATATCTACATGAAGCACTGCCTCAAAAAAGCAGCATCTATCATCAAAGACCCCTAGCATCCAGGCCATGCCATCTTCTCGCAGCTACCATCGGGCAGGAGGTACAGGAGCCTGAAGTCCCACACCACCAGGTTCAAGAAAGCTACTTCCCTTCAACCATTCAGATCTTGAACCAACCTGCACAACCCAAATTACAACCTCAGTATAGCAATACTATGACTACATTGCACTGCAAGGAACCTTGTTTATTTTTTTGGAGTTCTATTATTGTAAAATTCTTGTATAATTAATGCTTAATTTATCTTTTCCTTCTGAATTTTGTGCCTCTAAAACTATTTCATTGCACCTGTGCATACACTATGTTGTGCATATGACAATAAACTCAACTTGACTTGTCTTGAAAAATGTTCCACCATTTCCAATCTTTCCTGCTAGCCATAATCACTATATGGTATCATGTTTGCAAATTGTTCTTGCACCATCTTTTGTGTTTCCATGTTGTTTTTATAGTATAGGGAATAGAACTGTATACTGTGCTCTAAATTTGTGTTGTTCAGAGTCAGAGTCATTTTATACTTCTTGAGATAAATCTCCACCATTTACTTGCATTTTCATTTACTTTGCTCTCCTGCATGTTATTTTCAACAATTTGTTCACTTGTATCTGTAGATGTTGTTGCTGGTCGATCCATCATTAATTCTTATTTTCTATCTTTATAGATCAATCACACTTATGTTAAAGATAATTTTCCAATTATTTGCCCACATCTACATGTTTTGTAAAGTCTATTTGTACTGTTGTACATTCTTTCTTGATGTTTGTTATACTCCACACATTGGTATTATTTACAGATTTTTATATAATGTTATTTAAGCACAAATCACATTGATGTAAATTATGAACAACTATATTTTTATTATTGGTTCTCACAGTATCTTGCTTCCTATCTTTCTCCAATCTAAATAATGACCATTTATCACTTGATCATTTACATTTTTCTTATCTATTCAACTATTTGTCTATTGTTTGTATATTCTTCTTTTTCATCACATCATTGATGTTTGGCATTCAATTTACCATGCCTATCCAATCCCCATAGCAGGTTAGCATCAAAGCTCAGAACTCCTGCATCTGTATAAATGAAAATTAATTTTTAGAATAAGAAAAGCAGAGTCTTTATCCTAAGCATTTCTGACCTGGAGACTGAAATTTACAAGGAACATACTCATCTCAAGTAGACCTTGACTGTCTGATTTAGAGAAAGTACCAGGTAATACTTCAGCAGAGGTTTTAAAGAGAGAGGCCAAAGTTGTAAACAATGCAACCACACTCCACAATATAAACTATCTTAACTCTGTGGAAATGAATGTATTACAGTTTCACAAGACAAGTCGAATCATTCTGAGTTCATTGGCACCAAAAGTGTCCACAGTATATTAAATGTGTACCCTTTTAGATTTATTATTTAAATTGATTACAAGGTTTATAAATGATGTTGCAAATTAAACTGATTCTGTAGGAGACAGAAAGAAGGAATGTTATAACAATTGTGATCATAGCATTTTGCATTTTATGAAGTCTAATATTCTAAGACACTATAATAGAGCATAAGCTGAACAATAATTTTAAAAGGTCATAAAAATGACTGAAGACAGCATTGAAAAAACTGACCTTTCTGTAAGCTATTCTGAAAGCTTGCTGATTAATTAATAAGAATGTTGGCACTGAAATGAAAATGATGCAAGGAAACTAGACAAGTAAATACATCTAAAAGTATCTTCTTAATTAAGTGTGGCAAACTCAACCTGTAAGGAAGTCAAATCCTGTTAAGTTGTGTATTGATTCACATATTGAATTGATTTCATAACATGTCTTTAAGTGACACTTATTTTTAGCTAGTTGGACATAACTAATGTTGAGAAACTAAAAGTATAATATTATTGCATTGGAGAATGTCAACTCGGACTGCAAGAGTATATCGGTAATGCAGATTAGGACGTTAGACTTCAACTGTTCCATTGTATTTTAAACACTTATTATTTGAAGTGCATAATTTTGAGAACCAGAGAAAGCAATTATAATAGCGCCTGATAATTGATTTCCGGAAGCCCTTCTTCCAAGAATTGGCTTACTTTAACTAAAAACTGTTGTGATGCGCCCCCTTCCTAAATAAAAGATCACGACCATAGTAGATGATATTTAACCCTTGTAAGAACTCACCCAGTTACCGTTTCGGAAAATTCTGCAGGAAAGCTGCGACGCTAACGAGGTCTAATAAGAAAATGAAATTGAAATAAACAGCGAAGTGCGATAGAAAGCATTCCCTCAGTGGATGGAACTCAAATTACGAAGCGAGGACTGCCTGCACATATCGGATCGGTTCAATCTAAATACATGTTCTTTACCCAAGTCAACTATTGTAATTGGATTTGAGCCTCTTTGTGAAGTAGGCTAATCGCTGATACCTGTGACTGTTTACCATATAACAACTCAGCTCGCAACTACTATAAAGTCAAATCCCCAAAACACAAGTAGGTTTATTTACGGATTCTCGCCTGCATGTGCACATTATACCAGAGTTTAAAACGCATTTTGAGTGAAGTATCACAGTGAGCGTTTAGATGGCATTGCTGGTAACCGAATTCAAAACAAGTGAAAAACACCAGTGCTCCTGTCAAATTCGTTAAATATGTCAGTTGCCAGGTTCTGTTTCCTTCATTATGATACTAAATTACTTTATCATTAAACAATCAAAAGGAGAGACGGGGAAACGGAAATGAATCCTTCAGTTGCTGCGAATTAATATAATTTCTAAAAAATATAGATCTTTGGAATAGATTGTGGATGGATTCTGAAATCGTTCCAGTCAAGTCTTCAGGGTCAATATGCAGAGATAATTCAAAAGATTCAAGTACTAGCTATAAAATATGCCGACAAAAACCCTGCACACATTTTGGAAATAATCGGCCTTTATCCTTGGTGCATACTTAAATGAGAATGGGCTTCTGTTTACGAACTGTTGAGATCTTGGCAAGAAGGTGAGTTAATCTGCCTGGACAGAATCCTGGATTTTCACTCCCCCCCCCCCTCCCCCGCCCACCAATTTCTACATGCATTACCATATTGCAACTGTAAGGCGAGACCAACCACCAGCTACTGACAACAGACGGTGAAGCACTCGCATCGCGAAGGACGTGTTTTAGTACAAATACACGCATGTATCGGACAAATGATATTTTATCTCAGTCAGTATGCAATTAGAATTGCGAGGAACTAAAAGAAAAACCTCAATACATTATTCGTATTAAGGTATTCCACTCTGATTGTCATGAGTTGTATGTTTGAGAGTAATTACTTCCCCTTCCCCTTTTTAGAAATCGACCTGTACATTTACCTAAAACTTACATTAATCTCATACATTGATGTACATTGCACTTAAAAAAATACAAAGATTTTGTTTGCGATTCCGGTTATATTTACTATTCAGTGAACACATTCTGAAATCTCGAAAGGTAGAGCTAATTCACTGCGCTCACAACAGCAACCTAAATAAAATGCTTCTGAAAATGTAAACGAGGTGCACCTGTTCTATCTATTTCAATGCCAGTAAGTCCATGCGTTCCTCATGGTTTATAGCTTGCAAAAGATGCGACACCTGGGTGGCAATGGTACGTTTTTATACTTGTAGCAACAAAATGAAACTGCTCAGGATAGTATTTACACGTATTCTAAGATTTATACGGACAGAATAATTAGTTGTGAGATATGCACAATAATTTATTATCCGAATAAATATTTATAAATGTTGTTTGTTTATATTTTCAATAACACGTGATTGTTGAAGACTTTATCGACCCTACCGAGTGGTTTGGTCTTTACTCTGGGACCACTTCATATAAGAATATTGCGTCTCATTTAAAATAATTTGCCTGATCACGACCGCATTTTCCAAAGCGTTGGCAGCGCCACTTACTGATCAGCTGATGAATGAATGAGGGCGATCTGTGCATAATCACTCTAATTAAAATCCTGCATCCCAGATGGAGCATTCATCTTCCGCAGCCTGCCACTCTCTCAAACACTGCCACTGCTGCTGCTGTTATTGCTTTCGCCCTTCTGAATCTTTTGCGAGAGGCCCGGTGGTTTTCCAAAACGCTTTCGAATCAAACTTCATTCACATGGACAAGATAACAAAGCAAACCAAATAAAATGTATCTGTTCTTTGTCCATATTGCACTTGAACGGTATTTTCTCATTGATGTATGTAATGATTACATGGTCTTTTAAGCCGATAATTAAAAACTAAGATTTCCCTTGATGTGATCCAATTTTAATTTTATTTGAAGATGAATGAAGGAAGTATTGTTTGAAACAAAAGATACCTTATAAAATGTGAGCTCCATATAAAATGGTTTCGGCTATAACAAGTTGACCCGAAATAATAATCTACAGTGAGAATTTTGAAACCCCAAGATGCTCGATCACCTCTTTTGTACAGAATATTTTTAAAGTGCATTTCTGCTCATATTTTTAAAAACGACATATTATGCTGTTAACATCCACTTGAACTATAACGTGCAAATAGAATTGAGTAGTTTAGCTGTGTAAAGCCAGTTGATAATAAATTAAGATTGCGAATTACACCTGAAGATCACAAAGGTAAAAAGAAAGGTTTGTGAAGCAATGTCTTGTAACACAAATGTGTTTTGATGGCAGCTTATATCAACACGGAGACAATAACGCCTGTGTTTGTGATTTTAAACCCAAGTATATGAAAGCACTTTCCCCCTTTGTTTGCTACATATTAGAATTTAGATGGTTAAGAAAGGTTTATTAAAACAAAAATGTTAAAACTTCTGTATAATTTAAATATTACTTGAATTAACTGACTATTATTTTTACTTCACCGATATTACATTCTTAAAGTTAGGTATCACTAGTTTTTTTATAACTAAGTACGAAAGGTATCGGAAAAAATAAACACGGAGAGGTTTTAAAACCTTCTAGCTATCTTTATTTATCAGAGTATTCAAGCATATAGTGTCCAGTTGATGGAAAATTGCAATCATTTTCTCCTCACAGGACTACCTGAAACGTTCAACTTAGTCGTTAATCAGAATGTTAAAAAAATCAACATTAAAAATGGTTTTACATTAGCAGCATGAGAAACTTCATCATGGAAAGCATTTGTGGAACTGAATTTCCTTTGTGACGAGTAACTGGTTGCATTTCCATTATATTTGTTTATGCAGAATCCACGTTTAATAGTGCTAATTGCGATCTCGTCAAATTGGGATGATTGTAATGGGAAGCAATTTTCGAAATTTGTGCAGAGATTCTAAGAAATTGTTTTAGATTCAGTACCCTATAAAGACTGCGATATTTGGCACATTGAGTTTTTCGATAAATTGCCCGTCTGATGACTGGCAGCATTCAAGCGCTATAATAGAGTATTATTTGTCCGTTTTGAATAATGTAAAGCGGTTACTGAAAGCGTCTCTCCTGAAATTGCTTTAACTTTTAAAAAGGATGATGAGTCACAAGCGATTACACTCGGAACTAGGGCCTTGTTAGATTGTCATTACCTCTAAATGTTTTAACCGTTAGCACAACTCGTTCGCATAATGCACGGATCCCGGTTTAAAGCTATGTTCTGCTATGATTGTCAAAAGTTCTAAATTCCCTATATGAAGGGACTTGGTTGATTAACATTTTAAAATACACACAGACTCGAAGTTTTTTTTTATTCTGTCTTCCTGTCTGGATTATTAGTAATCTGCATTATTTCACTCCCAGAGGATTGTGAAAACCCATGGTTATTAGTAAAGATGTATGAATGCGTCTTAATTAATCCATGGGTTACGTATACTAAGAAGTACATTTCGTTTTAGCATGTTGAATGCAAGTCATTCTTTCTGATAATTAATATCCACTTTTAACTCACGATGTTTGTAAAGATGCAAGAAGCCAGATCTTTAATCCCCTTGACCACGGCTTGTTCAATCAAAATGAATAAGAACAAAACGAATCCTTGCAAATTCACTTGTTACACCGTCAATCAGTCTTCTTCGACACAAAAAAATGCCTTTATCCCTCCCCTCCCTTTCCTGCCCCTGGGCCGGTCGGAAACGCCTTACTGACATCTTGTAATCACAGCTATCGGTAAAATCCAGTAAACATGGCAGAAATAAACAAATTTAGCACCCTAATACACAGTAAGGAGCAATATTCAACCTGCTGTCAACCAGACTCTCAATAAATGCAAGTCTAAGCAGCTTCGTTATTTCTCACAGTAGATCAAACAAAAACCATAACAGCGGCGTCATTTTGATCAAGACCACAGTCCCCAAGGGTAAGCTTCAGCTCGTTTCAGGCTTGAGACAGACGTGCGATTAGTAATTCAGATCTGCGATTCACACTCTGGACCCTGACACATGTTTAACTTTATAATGCTCATCTGCAGTTCTGTTTGCACTATATTTTTTTTTACCGATAATGCAACTTCCACAAATAATTTAGTTAGGTGTCCGTACAAAATGCATGCGGACGACAAGCGATATTTTTTAGCAGTCTACTTTGTAAAACAGAACTTAAATATGTGCACGTGAAACATTCTTTACATCGAAGCCAAATATATAATTTGGCTATTTATGTAAACGTTTCATTAGCCTTTTAATATAGTTTAGTCGGAGTTGATATCGTTCTCCCACATCGCCCCCTCCCCCAACACACATACAGAAATAACGGTACGATAAAATCGCAACTCAATAGTAACAAATTAATAACGGTGGAAAAGTAAATGCAATGAACTACAAGCTGATGCGACATAGTAAAATCGGATCCTTAAGAAATGTATTCATGGTGTAAGCAGTAAATGCTCCGGAATGGGATTCAGAAGTCATTGGATAAATTGGCAAACAGACTCTCAAATAAGACGTTCACGTTCACAATAGAGTGCGGAGAATGCCATAGTCCTGAACCCAACTATAACCCTCACCCAAAAACTGAACTGATGCAAAATTGCGTTTAGCCAAGATGCTATTTTAATTGGAAAGCAAACAAGTTTGCTGACCCTCCCTCAACTTATGTAGCCCATTTTCTCTCCACTCCCTTGAAAATGTTCAGCATATTAAAAATTCTCCGTAATACACGAGCCTCTTGTAATATCTGGCAATGGATCAAACTGACCGCTGAATTACAATGTACTGTATATGCGAACTTGAATGTATTATCAATTACATCAACGTGCAGAGCAGTGAGATGCTGCAACGGGTGATTGACGCGTGCTGCCCAGTTCCAGATACCGTGATTGGCTGTGACCTATCTATCGCGGCGTGCTGGGCACTCTGAGTGGCTGACTATTCGCCCTGTCCGTGTAATAAAAGGTTTGATTGGCTCAGAGCTCAGCACAGCGGCACTTCAAAGGGTGCGCTCACTACAATTAGGTCGAGTAGTCCGGAGAACAAGGCAGTGAGTGAGTAGGCATCATCCTCAACTGTGACAGCTTAGTTCCGTTTAATTTAAGGACACTGCACAGTAAAAGGAAGAAAGAAACCATCATGGCAACTTCAATACTTGGGGTAAGTTGCGCAAAACTTAATGCTAAACAGTTGAATAAGCTTCATCTTCATAAACATCGCTATAATTTGCGGGCAGTAGACCTTGCAGTAATTTATTATACAGACGCAGAAAACAAATTAACTGCCTCTATGTTAAATACAGATTATTTCTCAGAAACTTTTTGGGTAGTTTTTCAATGTGTTTGGTTTTATTTGTCTTTTTATCGATCATATATTACTTAACATAATGATTCCACCACCAGGAAGAACCCAGATTTGGAACCACTCCGTTGGCAATGTTGGCCGCAACTTGTAATAAGATTGGCAATACAAGCCCACTAACAACTTTGCCAGAATCCAGTGCATTTGGGAAGGGCGGATTTCATCCATGGAAACGTTCTGTCTCCAATTGTAATCTGGGGTCAGGCCTGTCAGGATTCAGCGTGGCCAACAGTCGAGCTTCAGGCGGTATTAGCAACAGTTTCTCGGTGAGCAACGGTTCCGGGAACAGCGCCTTCTGTTTAGCTTCCACTTCTCCAACGTCTTCTGCGTTTAGCACTGAGTACAACCTCTTCTCCAACTCCGTCTCGGCGAGTGTCAACACGCAAGACACAGGACAATCGGCTTTCATATCCAAAGTCCATTCTTCCGCTGACACTCTCCAGGGAATGTACCCGAGGGTCGGGATGGCTCACCCTTATGAATCCTGGTACAAATCCGGGTTCCACACGAGCATTTCTGGCGAGGTTGGCAGCGGGGCTTCCTCCTGGTGGGACGTGCACACTAACCCCAGCTGGCTGGAAGTTCAGAATCCAAATGGGGGCCTGCAGCCCACCCTGCATTCCGGGACCGCGCAGGCTTCCCTGCACACCCAGCTCAGTACTTACAACGCGGACTTCTCAACTCTGAGCCATTCCGCCTTCAGCTCCACCGGGATCGGCTCCACCGCCTCTCACCTGTTGTCCACGGGGCAACACCTCCTCGCTCAAGATGGCTTCAAGCCCATGATTCCGTCATATACGGACTCCACCTCGGCTGCAATCACGGCGAACTCGATGATTTCAGGCCCGTCGGGACTCGGGAGTTCAGCCAGGTCCTCACGGCGATATTCCGGCAGAGCGACCTGCGATTGCCCCAACTGCCAAGAGGCCGAGCGCCTTGGACCTGCGGGAGCCAGCCTCCGGAGGAAGGGCCTCCACAGCTGCCACATTCCGGGATGCGGTAAGGTCTACGGCAAGACCTCTCACCTCAAGGCACACTTACGGTGGCACACTGGTGAGAGGCCCTTCGTTTGTAACTGGTTGTTCTGCGGCAAACGCTTCACCCGATCGGACGAGTTGCAGAGACATTTGAGAACCCACACGGGAGAGAAGCGCTTCGCCTGTCCGGTCTGCAACAAACGCTTTATGAGAAGCGATCACCTCAGTAAACACATCAAAACACACAGCGGCGGCGGAGGCAAAAAGGGCAGCGACAGTGACACCGATACCAGCAACTTGGAGACCCCCAGATCAGAATCGCCAGATATCCTAATGGAGGCTGTGCACTCCAATAGAGCGATCAAAGCAGCCACTCCGGTACAGAATGATTCCTAAATCTAATCCCCCAAAACGGGAAATTATTAAAACTTTGTGTCCAATATGACTATTAAGTACCTGGAGTTCCAAGCCCTGCACTCTCACGGAAGCTACATCTTAAAAGGAGGTGAGCAAATGTGCATCAAATGCTTGGGACTTGTTTCTCTATGTATAAGATTGTTTAAAATTCTATGTACAGAAAAAGTTCAAAATGTCCTGTGTTTCCTCTTTTTTTTCTTGTAAGTGTTTGATAAAACTATTTTGTGACCGGGTCGCACTTGAAACTGGGAGATATATGATTTCGATGCACTTTGTGAAAGTCGATATGTAATAAATTGCATATTAATCAGCTCGTCCACATACTATATGAACAGCAAATCTGCGCCGCATAAAGTATTATATGCATTTATCTGTATAAATAAATTGTGCAAGTACAAACTTGGGATATTTCTTTGTTACTTTCCATTTAGCAAACCCACAAAATATTAACAGGATATCTTCCAAACTAAATCGAACGCTGTTGATAAGAAAAAATATCGGCAAATCTACTGGAGGGAAATCGACAGATCTGATTGTTTCCAAACATCAAGTAATTTGAATTGCTTATTCGGCTGTTAATAGATTTAGCCATATCGAAATATATAAATGAAGAATATTATCTTTGTGCTAGTAACTGTTTTTACAAGACGCTTGAATGTACATGCCTGACGTCCAAAGCGATTACAATGCTGTGAAGACGGGGGCACAGCTGAGTTCTCTGTGGAATAGGAGAACAGTTAATACCCCGTAGCAAACATTTCATGCCTTAATGAAAAGCTTGTTAAATGTTAGTAATTTTGACTTGGAACACACAGCAGCCCCCAGTGCCTTGTATTCCCGATTAGAGATTCATGTCTTATCAAATATCCAATTAATCTCTCAGACATCATTTGTTCCCTTGAACTTTATCCGAGCTTGTCCAAGTAAAACTCTTGAGATTTCTAGCGACAAAGCACCATTGAAGATCCATTTTAATTTTTCAAATTAACTGGACATATTTGCATGTCAAACGAGTAAAAAACGAATTCAAGATAAAATGTGAGCGTTGGTGGTGGTGGGGGGGGGGGGGAGGAATGGGGCTCTCAATTTGATAACCTTGCTTTTTATGTTATGAAGGCAACTGTTTCATTGCTTTTCAAACGCAGCAAATGTATGCTAATGCTGAATTTGAAATGCTTATGTTCCCAGTCAAATGGCCCTTAAACGTTATTTGAATATCACTGGCTTGGGTATTGAAAAGGTTCAAGGATGCTCTCTGACTTCTTTGTGATTACTCACTGCAGCGTCTGAAGCAAATGAAACCAAACGAATAATTATAGGCTAGGCTCAGGCATGGGAACACGTTTGGGACCGGGATCTCATTTACGCAGGTTCTTTCAAACTCTGTACAGTTAAATTGACCAGAAGGTAATTATCGGAAAGAAAATAGTTTTAATTATCTTTTGTTCTCCGTTCGCACGAATTACAACAGCAAATCTGCTGAGATTTCCCTTAATATTTTTAAAGCATCTGTCCCATAAATGCTCCTCAAAATTCTGAGACTTACTCAGTGAGGTTTGCATAATATTCATCCTAACAACAAGCAGGCGCCATAAACATGGAGGGAAATTATATGCAAAATGAAAGTCTGTCTCCCCAATTAAGATATTATTCAAAACAAATAATTTTGCACATGGGTTTGTCAGTTTAAAAGTATCGAGATTTTTTAAAGAACTGGTATGTCTATTGTGGATAATTTTGCGTGCGCTAGTTTGCAGGGAAAGGTGGGCTGGTGCCTGGGGAACTGCACAAAAGTCGCTGCCAGTAACTCTGTTTGCTGGTTGTTTTTCTGGTATGCATTCTCAGTGGGTGTTGGGCAGAAGTCAGTATTGTTTTCCATACAGGACCAATGGAGATCAAAGCAAATCTTACTGGTCCGCTTCACGACAGGCCACGGGGTTACAATTCCCAGTTGAATGATCAAGGCTCAGTTTGGATTGCTTTTGCCCCTCGCAGGTCAAACAGTTGTCCATCATTTGAAACTCCCCAAAAGAGAAACGGCGATATACAAACATAAGAAATCCACCGCTCTGGAAATACTGTAAAATAATGTATACCTAAAACATTATGCATGTCTTCGGCTAACTTAAATAATTACACTTCAGATTTGTAATCTTTATCATTAAAATGATTACCGAATTGGCTTAGTTATCTTCTGTGCTGGAACGCATTGTAAAATACGTTAACCACAAAAGTTAGACGCGAGCAAAATATCTTAAATTCACTCCGGACAATGCGAATTTTTTGTAAACCAAAATACCGTAATACAGTAATATGTTAAAATGCAGAGCGCCTTCACAACTGAAAATAAGCCGAATCGTTGTCATATTTCAGCAACAATAAAGATGAGTTCAATTTAGTATATAGGAGAACTTGACTTAAACGAAAACGGTTTCCCAGCTTAGAAAAATGCGAGTGCGCTTTTTCAAATCTGCATTTTAAAAGTGCAAAATGAAAAATGCTAAAACCACACAACTCGGTGATATCACTTTTCATAAACTTAGCACATTCTGGTTTTTACGAGTTTTAGAGATAAATATTCACATGGTAATTGGTGTCTTGATTTCATGTATGTGAGCGGAATTAGAAAATAAGCATCGTCACCATTCGGTACTAAAATCGTTTAACCAGCAGGTGAGCACATGAAGTGATAATTTAAAAAAAGATATTTTAACTTGTAAGGATAAGTATTTATACATGAGAACTTTCCCTTATTTTCCACCAACAATAAAAACAAGTATTTGTACACATCTCAACGTTTTAAAGTGCAAAGAAAACTGTTGACTAGTAGAGATGCGATCGTGTTGACCGACGCAGAAGTATTAATAAAACGCAGAAACGTGCAGTTTTTATTTATCAAAGTTACAAGTAAACACTCCAAATTAGATTTTAGGAAGCTGTTTAAAGTGAAGTAATTGTGGATTATTTGGGGGCTAGGCAACAATACCCAGCATTTTATGGTAACACAAACATTTGTTTGCTTTAAACTAAGTACCGCAGAACATTAAATAATAATAGTTGGGTAGACTGCATGACGCCAGCTTGGGGAGGGATACAATTATTATAAACTGTCTATAAACCTAATTGGAATCTCTATTGAGAGGCTGCTCAATTTATTTTTGCGTGGAGAAACTTCTCCTTTCTTTAAACATTTCATTTTTACAGCTATCATTTGACAGAAAGAAAAGTTTATAGTTGATATTATATAAGTTCCTCGAAGGAAAATAATTTCTGTAAGTCAGCAACTCAAGGAAAGTAGCGCCGGGACTGATTTATAAACCCGGAGAGTTCGGATTTATGAAATGGGAAAGGCTGAAAGAATTCAGTTTTCTGACCCTTTTTCCAATTACACCAAAGGACAGCGATTCCTGCAAGTTGCAGTGCTCTAATTATTCTGACGGCCCAAGTTTAGTACTGTTAAATTCGGCGAAGATTCCGACTTTTAGTTTATATAAAACTCACTGCTCCCTTTTTCTAAGTCACGACCATAGAGCGACATCTACCGACTCCACTCCCAGTGCCCTTTTCCAGAGACTATTTGGTTTGTTATCTCGGTGACAAGTTGTAATATTATATACCACAATTTGCCGATTTCGTGTGGTAGTCAATCAAAGTATCTATTTAATAAGTGTCAATATGCATAATTTTCAATTTCAACATCTCATATATTCATCGTTCAATGATCCATATTTCTGCAGGAAATGTCACAAGACAGTATCCTTATAAATATCCGCCGACGTACGTACTTTATAGAATAAGATCTAAGAAAAATAAGATGACGAATAAATATATATTTCAATCGATATTCACATATGACTACACACTCTAAATATATTCCCGGTAATGTGTCAGGATTTGGAATTAATACTCTCAATGCTCTAGTTTTGACACCCCGCCCACCGGAAAATTTGGAATATTTAACGTGACGTTGATGTGGCGATTAAACAGTCCGTGAGATGCAAGAACCGAGTGGCAGTAAAAGGATCACTCGAAGGTGAAATGCAGTATAACTGCAAAGTCTTTTTTTTAATGTGAACTTCTGTATGAAACCATATAAGTCGCAACAGCAAATCACAGCTTTGGCGGGTTAAAAACAATCAGAACAAGCGTTTGGCAGTCACTTGGCTGCAAACCAGGCATCCATGCTCCGAATCATTGAAATGATATATTTCCAAACAGGTGTTTGCCTCTAATCTATGTCTGTTTACGAAGTGTCAGGTACAACAATAGAACCAGCTGTTTGTAATGAGCGATGGATTAATTAAGTGACACCTTTCACTTTGATTGATGACATTCTGGCTCCATCAGAAGATTACTGCAACATTCCACAGCACACAGTAGTACATCGCTGGCTTTTACTAAAGTCGTTTTTTTAATATACTAGACACGAGTCGTGTGAGAACGTTTACCTGAAGGAATCTGAATCAAAGCTGACTAACCCGATTTTTTTTTGGATTAGTATGTCGTTGTATCAGGTCACCCACCCGCCACGTCAGCTTTTTACTTATTTAATTTGATTTTCCTACTATTACAAACAACAGGCACCGCAAATTAGCTTTCTGTCGATGCCAAAAGACTCAGGCAGTTATATCGAAAGAAAGACACGCCAGCATCTGAACGCCGATCAATTCGCCACTAAATGACTCCAGTCAATACTACCACCACCAGATCTTAAAATAGGAAGGACATTTTAAACTTTCCTTTGAATATTTTACGTAGTCATGCTGCTGCACCTCCGTTCAAAACCAATGGAAATACTGTAACGTGCAAATAAAGCACTGTTCCATAGCAAAAGCCAGTTTCAGTTACGTAAACAAATTTATAAAAGCGCACGTTCAGTTCATGACAATAATTTCAACATCATGTTTTTTAGCCACTGTTGCAATTTGCATCCAATATCTAATCTTAATACCCAAGATGACCATGTAACTATAGAAATGTAACAGAAAATTGGTCATTTAAAAAAAGTCTTCTATAGATCGTGCCGTGTTTCGATTTCGAGGTTCGTATTTCAGAACAATTTGCTTGTCAAATTTACATCAGTTTCAAACACCCAGCGATCTCTTTATATTGTCATTTTTAGCCAGGATTCAATAAAAGGTCAATAACTTTTTAAAGAAAAGCTATTATGATGAATCGATAAAGAATGGTACTTGAAACAGCTTTTCACAGAGCGCACGTTTTTATAGAGGTTACCCAGTAAAAAGGACTTTAATTTGGAAACATCCTTACACTGCCAATATTTTTAAATTGGCAGCTTGTTCAAGCCAGACGTATGTATATGCACGAAGACGTAGAACAGTGTGATTTTTCTATCTCTCTATATGTTCGCTAATTTAAATAAAAATATTCTGCAAGGCGCCACCCAGAGTGATACAATACGCCGGGCAGAAAGATCACCTTTAAAACAAAACTCGTTACCTGTGTTTTTAATTATAGTAATTTTGCCCATTCAAATTATAAGTTGAAATGTCTAACAGATGATATACAACTACCTCAATTAGCATCAAATCGTTCATAATCGAAATCTAATGAGCTATACAGTGTGTATTAATCAATGACAACATAAGCACACACTTACATAAATAATAATTTACAATTATTTATGGAATATCATTGGGGGTTTATTACAGAAACAGCTGAGCTCATGTATAACAAATATTCCCCTCCATATACGTCTGCTAGCTTGAAAAGGGAAATGAAGTGAAACATGACAGAAACATATCGCTTAAATTGTTATTTTATCTCCTTTTTTAATTCCAGTCATACAATATGTCTTTCATTGGAAAAGTTCACTTATCTAATGGTATAAATAGCTGTTGGATCTCAACAGAGCAAAAAAAAAGAACGCAGTTAGTAATTGTTAAACGAATGCACTTCCATTTTTCTGGGAACCTATTATTTATACTATTAAATCGATGAAAGCTGCAGTAACATTCCTCTCCAGCGTGTTCCTATGGCGGGAAATATCATAAAACACTGTATGCGACACAGCGACAAGTCTTTCATTATCCTTCATCTCCGCAGGAAGCATAAATACTTATATTAAATGAGCGGTTACAACCTGTGACATTTTGGACCAGACGGTCTCCCCGTTTAGGACAAATGGCATCTCTGAATACCTCAAATCAAGTTTGAGGAAACCTAATCCAGATATATTTCTAAACATTAAAATCCAAGAGGAGGACGTTCAGAAAGACGGACAATGTGCGATTTTAACGTGGTTTTACTGCTTATTCAAACACGGAAACAAAAGTGAAAACATGCAATAAACTGCAACAAATATTCCAGTTTATTCAAAATAGAAGAGTGGAAAATCAAAAGCTTTCTTTGACATTATTAAGATAGATTTATTTATGCTACTATTAAATAAAAGTTAATTCTAACGTCAAAGGGAAAAAAATTAATCTCATTTACAGTATAGAACTGGTAAGTAACACAAACTCTGGTAATTGAAAGTCCAAAGCTTCAAAAATCGCACTGCACATTCAGTTGTGAAGATTATTCCGTTTTTGCAAGTAACGTTTATGAAATTTTATGTGAGCTTTTTTAAACATGCAAGGCAAACATGTTTCACCTCGACGAGTTATTTTGCAACAAATAGACAAGGCTGCCCTCTACCGGATAATCATTAAAGAAATACATTTCCTTCAAAATAGCCATCCCGCAGATTTAAAGCACAAATGTACAATCAGCATATGGCGATGACTGCAAAAGGACAATTCTGTCGGTATTTTACCATGTAATGGATTATAACATAATGGATAAATGGTGGAGAGATAGATAACGCGACATTAAAATTTATTCTGTTCCAAGTCAAGTGAAGATTATGCCATTTAAAATGGTTCATCCAGTTAACTCATTGGGATGAATGAATATGTAGACCGGTTCCAGTTGGGCCCCTGGTTTAAGAATGGACGCCTATTGTGAGACTGGTTTTACTAATGCTGCATAAGGAAGGAAAACGTCATCTGAAATATCAATTCCTCAGTATTATCCTGCAACGTCTGCTGAATGTGGGTGCATTAATGTAGCAATGCTTGTACTGACCTGGAACCTCAAGATTCTGAAATCATATCTCCATATCCACAAACCTGGCAATTTATGATTAATAGCTTTTCACCCTTTAAAACCCAGACTGGTTGAACAATAACCTCCTGCGTGTGGAACTCCAGACCTGTAATATGTAACTGACACAAAACATAAGTTGTGAGCATAATTACTAAAATTTGAAAGCAAATAGACTACCTTTTTATGAAAACAAATAACATCCAAATTCCAACGCTTTTTACATTACATGAACACAGAATTACGCTGTAATGATTCATGGTCAACTAACCAACCAACACTAATTGTCTGAGCTAACATAAATAATGGACAACTGGGCAAAATTCAAAAGACAGCATGCAATTTTACAGCATTACCTAGGACGATCAATGTATTCAGGAGGAAAGGGTAAATGGTGGTGAGTTGGTGGGGGGTGGGGTTAGGAGAGTGAAGGTGTAGCAGACTAGTAGTGGTGACTAACTTGAGGTAAAAATGTAATTTTCCCTGATATTAGGCAATTAAATTTCAGTGCATAATACTGGTGGAGCATCATTTATGAGACAATATTTTACATTTTAAATTAGATTCTGTCACACTGTACTTGCAATTTAACAACTATCCAGCAACAACAGAATCTGAATTTCCTTATTGTAAACTCCAAAATTGAAAAGAATAGGTGATCTCAGTTCTCTAAAATGTGTATATTGAGTAATTCCAAAATAACGCCAAGCATGAAGTCATTTTGAAACTGAACATTTTACAATGTCATTATTTTCTAGTTGTGATAAATTAATATAACAATAATCCACAACAAAAAAGCATTAACAACTGCAGTGGGGTATTTTAATACAAATTATTTGAAAGATTATAAAACATTGACTCTATTTGAGCTACTGCAGTACATATTCTCATTCTTTCTCCTTCCATGAATGCCCCATTGATTACAGGCTTTCATTAAGTTTCCTTCATAATTCTAACTTAAAATTACTGGTGCAGATGTATCTATCATTGATGGCCTGGGTCACAGAAGTCAACAGGTCATGCTGTCTTGTGCAATCACTTCACTTAAGTAAAATACACCTTTACTCATTCCATTCCTGTATCCCTTTCATCTTTCTTTGATGTCATTCCTGCATTACAATGGAAATTACACTTGAAAAATACTTCAGTGGCTACGTAACAGCATTTGGACTATGCTGAGACCTTGAAATGTACTATTGAAATGCACATCTTTTTCTTTTTTTAAATTCATTCTTTCCAGGCAAGCTAGTTTTTATGTTTCCAACCATGCCTGAAGATAATGATTCAATCGCTTGAATCCAATAGATACTGGCAGCTTTCTGGTGATTTTCGTTCGGTATCTTAACCTTCATGACAATTTGGAGAGCATGTCTGCTGGCAAATCCTAGATAAGGGAAACAAGTGGAGAAGTTTTGGAGGACATTCTTATGGAGGAGATATTTGCAGCCTTACAGCGCATTAAGGTGGATAAATCCCCAGACCTGACCGAGTGCATTCTTGGACTTTGTGGGAGGCTAGAGGAGAAATTGCAGAGGTACTCGCAGAGATACTTGCTTCATCATTAGCCGTTGGTGAAGTTCCAGAAGACTGGAAGGTGGCGAATGTTGTTCCATTGTTTAAGAAGGGTAGCAAGGACCAGCCAAGGAACTACAGGCTGGTCAGCCTTACATCAGTATTGGGGAAGTTACTGGAGGGAATCCCGAGGGACAGAATCTACCAGCATTTGGATAGATAGAGTCTGACTAGGAGGAGTCAGCATTGCTTTGTGTGTGGAAAGTCACGTTTGATGAACCTTTTAGAGTTTTTTTAAGAGGTAACCAAAAATGTAGATGAGGGTAGGACAGTGGATGTTGTCGATTTGGACTTCAGCAAGACCTTCAACAAGGTTCCGCATGGTAGGCTGGTCTGGAAGGTTAGGTCTGATGGAATCAAGGGAGAGCCAATTAGGTGGATTCAAAATTGGCTAAGAGGTAGGAAGCAGAGGGTGGTGGTTGAAGGTTGTTTCTCAGAATGGAGGCAAGTGACTAGCGGTGTGCCACAGGGGTCGGTGTTGGGACTCTTGTTATTCATTATTTATATAAATGATTTGGATGCGAATGCACAAAGCTTGATCAGTAAGTTTGGTGGATGACACAGAATTAGAAGGTGTTGTTGATTGTGAAGAAGGTTATTGTAGATTACAGGGGATTTTGATCAGTTAGGAAAGTGGGCCAAAGAGTGGCAAATGGATTTCAATACAGATGAGTGTGAGGTGACGCATTTTGGAAAGTCAAACCAGTGTAGGACCTATACAATGAACGGTAGGGCACTAGGGAGTGTAATAGAACAGAGGGACCTTGGAGTGCAAGTGCATAGTTCATTGAAAGTGGCGTCACAGGTAGAAAAGGTTGCAAGAAAGGCATTTAGGCCGCTGGCCTTCATCAGTCAGGGCATTGAGTATAGGAGTTAGTTCTTTAAGTCGTTGGTGAGGCCACACTTGGAGTACTGTGTACAGTTTTGGTCACCTTGTTATAGAAAATGTGGTTAAACTGGAAAGAGTGCAGAAAAGATTTATGAGGATGTTGCCAGGACTAGAGGGCCTGAGTTATAGGGAGAGATTGGCCAGGTTAGGTCTTTATTCCTTGGAGCATAAGAGAACGAGGGGCGACCTTATAGAGGTTTATAAAATCATGAGGGGCATAGATAAGGTGGATGGTAACAGTCTTTTCTCAAGGGTAGGGGAGTCCAAAACTAGAGGGCATGGATTTAGGGTGAGAGGGGAAAGAGTTAAAAGAGACTTCAGGGGCAACTTTTCACACAGAGGGTGGTGAGTATATGGAACGAGCTGCCAGAGGAAGTGGTTGAGGCAGGTACAAGAGTATCATTTAAGAAGGACTTGGATAGGTATATGCAGGGGTGAGGCTTAGTAGGATATGGGCTGAATGCAGGAAATTGGGACTAGATGGCCGGGCACCATGGTTGGCATGGACTTGTTGGGTCGAAGGGCCTGTATCTGTGTTGCATTGCTCTATGACTCTTACTCTAAATCAGCAAGGTAGACCAATATAGTCAATCCCAATTACGTCCTCAATTAACAACCGTACAGGGGTCACTGGATAATGAACAGGAGCACCAGCATTTGTTTCCAATGGCTTGAGGATACTGCTGCCTATTATAATTTCTTCCATGAATTGAGATCAGCTCGTTCAGGTGATCTGAGGGCTTCCTTATCTTTATAAGTCAGTACCACAACATTTACTGGCTACAACATTAAGAGAGACCAGTTTCCTGATGGATCAAATAACTCGAATAATTAGAGCTTAAAGCCAATTATGGGGAATGAGGGTTTGGAGTATATTATATTTTATGATCTGGTAAGAAAAGACAAGGCCAGACCAGAGTAACAATTTGTGTAAACTCACGCAAATTGTGTCAGGAATGAGAGAGAGAATGAAGTAATAGGACAATAGCATTTAAGGGCACATGAAGAATCAATAGCAAGAAGTTAAAATTAATTGTGTTATATCTGAGAACATGAAAAATTCGTAAAGGTGAATAGCAGAAATATATATAAGTGGGTTTAATCTTGTGGCCATTACCGAGATTTTGTTTGCATTGTGAACTGGATATTCTTGAAAGTTTTTAGACAAGACAGGCAAATGGTAAAGGAGGTGGAGGAGTCTTGACATTAAAGGAGTACATAAAAACAGTAGGGTAAAAGCCCAGGAACTCAGAATATAAAATGCCTGGGTGGAGCTAAGAATTGACAAAGGACAGAAAATACAAGTGGGAGTGACGACACTCTCTCAACAAAATAGAAGTTTGTAGAGAGTGGAAATTAAGAAATTAGAAGAGCATGTGACAAAGATAATGCAATAATCCTGCGGCACTTAAATCTTCATATAAACTGGTTAAACTAATCGGGGAAGATAGTTTTCTACAGAAATATACAAAGAAAAAAATTAAGGAACAGCCCATTTTAGATCTAGTACTGTACAATGAGGCTGGATTCATTAGTAACCTTATAATAAAGCAACTCTGGGGTAATTATAATATAATAGAATTTCACATTGGGTCAGATATTGTGGTGTAATACCCGTAGTTCCATATAGAGGTGCAAGGAATTTTGTGATTGCTGCATATCTGGCAGAAATGCAGAAACTATAAACATTGGTTGTTGTTAGTCAATGATTTCCTGATTGGGCACAAATGTTTGAAGTTTCATTTATAAGTGATTTAATAGCTGATGAATTTCGAACAGTTTTAGAATGTTTTTGATTGTTTCTGAAAATTGAAACAGTTGCAGTTCACTTTGATAGCTTTGATAGCCAGCTAATTCAGGAGGCGCAGTGCAGCTAAATGTCAAAGGCTTTCAGCATTTTTAAGGCAGTTTTACAGCCCTTCACTCAATTTGACAGGATTACAAGAGGAAAACATGCCAGGGTGTTGCACAACAATGAGATGGTACTGCTCACTTTTGGTCTCAAGAAATCTGCACAAGGTCAGTGTAACCATTTTCCAAAAGTCAGTGGCGAGGCTGGGTGGTTCACCATTTACTTGGACATCCCAAGTCACAAGTTTGAGAGTGATGTGGTTAAGTCACAACTTGAATCTTAAATTTAAACAAAGTCAATTGTGAGGGATGGATTGTATGAAGCATAGTGGGAAATTAGCTTGAAAGATACACAATGGCATTGGTAAAAAATTTAAATAATTCATTCATAAAGCTCAATAAATATTCATTGAGGAATAAAAACTCCACAGGAAAAGTGGTAAAATCTTGTCTAACTTGTTTAAGGATGTTATTAGATAAAGAGCTTATGGAAAAGAATATGAAGACTGAAGAAGAAATAAGAAAAAAAACTGGTAAAGAGGGAGGAAATAGAATGAGTGTAATCTGCCAAGAAACACAAAATCAGGAAATGCCAGAGAAGTATAAAACAAATATTTTTGTCTATTCTCATTAAAGAAACTACAATGATCATATCAGAAATTGTGGTGGGAACCAAAGATCTATTGAATGTGTGGAATTTAACGTATTTAATATTAGTGAAACATAAGTACTGGAGAAATTAAAGGACCCTAAATCTGTTATATCACTTCATTCTATAGTCTTCATTCTATGATTTTTAAAAGGACCCAGAAGCTAAAAACTGCTGATGCTGGAAATTTAAAATAAAACCAAAAAATCTTGGAAATACTGAACAGCCAGGCAGTATCCATGGGCAGAGAAAATGTTTCAGATTAATGATCTTTCAGCAAAGGTGAAACTAGTAAGGTAAATAAAAGGAAAACCAGTGACTGTCATATGTTTGGATCTTTAGAATCTATTTGATAAGTTGTCACATGGTTGTTATGGGATATTAGGTCTTAGGAATTAGATAGTAAGGTATTGGCAGGGATTGGGGCATTGGCTATTGGATAGAAAGCAATGAATAGTTAAAAAAAAAGGACACGTTTTTGGAATGGCAATTAGAGTAATTAATGGAGTGTTGCAAGATCCATCCTTGGAAAATAATGTTTTCCAATTTATTTTAATAACTTTGATAAGGGGACAGAGAGTAATCTAACCAAGCTGCTGATGATGCAAAGCTAGGTTGAAAAGTGAACCGTGAGGAGGATGCAAAGAAGCTGTGAAAAGTAAAGTGATTGGGCAAGATGGTAGAAGGATTGTAATTTTGGGAAGTGATAAATATCTAATTTGGCAGAAAGACTGTTTCTAAGGAAAGGATTAAGAGATGCTAGTTTTCTTGTGCACTGATCACAGAACCTTAGCATGCAGGTAGGACAACAATTGAGAAGGCAAACACTATGTCGGCCCTGCTTGCAAAGGGGGTGAAGTACAACAGCAAGGAAATCTTGTTGCACCCCAGAGGTTTCAGGTAATAGAGCACTACATTGTGTTTTGTTCTTTATAAGGATGTAATTGTCTTCAAGTGGAAGATTCTTTTTCTTGGGCAGCTACTTGGGCTGAGGGCCATCTTAGGGAATGCAACAAATGTTCATTAAATCTATTCCTAGTAAGAGAGGAGATTGAATAGAATTAAACCATAATCACTGGATATTAGATTTGAAAAATAATTAAATGTGTAGATTTATTAGAGCAGTGGATGTGGTAGATAATTAGAAGCTGCTTTACCTGGCTGGGGATAGCATAGAACTATGGGCTTTAGTCTGAGTATTAGATGTGGACATTTAGGACCGCAATAGAGGTTTGCAAATCTTCAGAATTCTCTATGCTAGAAGGCCAAGGATGTACAATTATCCAGTATGGTCAATACCGAGATCAATAGATTATTGGATAAAGGGAATGAGAAGAGGGTGGGAAAGTGGAGCTGATGTAGAAGTTTCCAATTTTCTTGTGTTCAAGGCTTTTTCATCATCCATAATTCTTATCTGTAATGCTCAGCATGAGTAGCACCATTTAACAAATCATAAAAGGGGTAATTTTCCAACTTCATGCACCTGACAGGAAGCCTCGACTACAGGGATTAGGAACTGGAAATCTGACTGTGCACTGCATGTGAATTTCTGACCATTTAAGTGAATACTCAAAATTATGTTTAGTGTGCATCGGCTGGCAAGAATCAACAAAGACACAGCAAGGGCAGAAAGTAACCCTCTGCATTGTTTTAACTTACAATGAGGAAAAAAAAACTATTATTTTTACTTGTGCACTGAGAGCATAAATAAAAATGGTAAAATGGCAAATCACTATAACAATCACTGGCATTATACAATGTCTTCACCACAGAAATATCGCAAAGTCCATGGCAGAAAAGTGAGAAAAAGTGTCTTAGATATTAAGGAAGAGTGAAAGAGTGATTGAAAAGATGGGGTTTAAGCAGGCGTTTAAAGGCAAGTGGAGTGGGAGAAATTTAACAAGAGCTGCTAAATTTTTGATGTGTAAAGATTTTCACCAGTAGATGTGGGATTAATGAAACAAATAAAAACAATAACTGTAGCTGATCTTTAGTTCAAGTATGTTTCACAATATTGAAAAACTATCAAAAATACTTAATTGGTTATAAAGAGCTTTGATATTATTATAAAACACACTATATAAATGCAAGGCTTTTTTCTCCTCTGGAATACAAATTATGTACATTTCAAACAGTATTTTAATTCTACATGTCACAGGTATTTCAATTTGCTCCTTTTGTTCTCTATTTTTGTCCTGTTGTACATGTATTATATGAAATTTGTAAAGAACTAAATTAGGAACCCATGAATGCTTAATGATGAAAAGCACCTAAAGAGTTCATGTGCAATAAATTTCCAAAGGATGATCTCCTAATGATCTAAATATATACTTAGCCAAGAAAGTTCCAAATAGCCAGAAGAGCAAAATCCATAAATTAATATTTTAAAGCAATGTGCAACAGATGGCAACAAGATTTGAAAATGAAAATCAAAATTGCTTTGATACAAATGTGTAAATTTCTTCCATTTCTTGTGATAAGTTTCATTGGTGAATAAATGTGAGATTTAATCGAAGCTATCCACCTCCTGAGCCACAAGACCCAGATTTAATAACCAGCAATTTTCAAAATCATCGGCAACCAGAATATCTTTGGGTTCAGGAGTACTATATTAAATCCCATGTGTCTGGAGATTCCTCTGGTTTTGTAAGTGCAAAAAGAACAAGATGATAACTAATGAGATTTCTAGGGACAATAAACATGCATCAAGCCAGTAGGTGTGGGCAAAATCCCTAATAAATAATTTACAGGAGTCTTCAAAAAAGAGGGTAATGTCATTGTTAAGGACGAAGTGTGTGAAACATTGTAAAGGATAAACTTAGTAAAAGAGGAAGCATTAAAGGGTTTTGCTGTTTTGATATTGATAAATCATCAGGCCCAGATGAAATAAATCCCAACTGCTAAATGAGGCAAGGAAGGAAATTATGAAAGCTCTGACCAATTTTTTAGAAAATGCTCCCTGGCTGCAGGAATGGTGCCAGAGGACTGGAGGATCATTAATACCGTACCATTGTTTTAAAAAAGAGGAAAAGATAAACGAATTATTTACATGGCAGTAAGTTTAACATGACGGACAAATTATTGGAATCTATTTGAAGGAGCAGTATGACTCTTTTTTTAAAAATGGATTTATTAAGGGAAGGTCATATCTGATTAGCTCAATTGAAATAAAAACAGAAAATGCAGGGAACGTTGCAGGTCAGTCAGCATCTGTGGAAAGAAAAGCTTAAAATTAATGTTTCAGGTCAAAGACCCTTGATTAGAACCGGGAAAGGAGAACAAGTTAGGTAAGTTGCAGAGTGCGTGGGGCAAGGATGGGTAGGAGAAAAAGTATCTCTGATGGAGTGGGTCCAGAATTGTTGTGGTGATTGGCTGTTCATCTACTTCATGAAATTAATGAGCACAATTAGAGAGAGAAAAGGCAAAGGGACATTTAAAGCTGTGAAAATGCAGGTCAGAAGTGTGGGAAATACCCAACACACCAAGCAGTGGAAAGAGAGAAAATGAGTTAACATTACAAATGGATAACTTACAGCAGAATTGATCAGTTCTGATACAGAGAAAGTGAATTACCCAACATTGTTGAATTCAAGATTGAGTTTGAAAAGCTGCAGCATATTCAGGCAGAAGATGAAGTGTTGTTCCTCAAGTTTATGTCTGGCCTCATTAGAACAGTGCAGGAAGCACAATCTGACCTACCTGGAGGTTTTCCAGCTATTCGCAAGATTTATCAATTATTGCACCAAGCAGAATAATTGTAACATTTCCAAGTTTGTTAATAACACAAAACTGAGTGGCAGAGCTAGAAGTTAGGAGGATACAAAGAGGCTTCAATGGGTTGTGGACAATCTGTATGAGTGTGCAACAACATGAGGGATGGAATACAGTGTGGAAAAATGTGAGGTTATCCATTTCAGTAGAACAAATAAAAATGTTAAATGACAAAAATTGGGATATGTTGATGTTCAAAAGGGACCTGGGTGTCTTTGTGCACAAGTCTCTAAAAGCAATTAGGAATACAATGGTACATTTGTTTTTCTTACATGAGGATTTAAATGTCTTATTACATTTATATAGGCCTTTAGCAAGATGACAACTGGAGTATTGTGTGCAAATTTTGGTTTCTTTAGCTAATTAGTTATATTTGCTATAGAGTACAGCCAGGATTCATTAGACTACTTCCTGTGATTTCAGGTCTATTATTTAAAGGGAGATTGAGCAGACTAGGCCTCTATTCTCTAGAGTTTAGAAGAAACTCTAGAGTATAGAGTTTCTTCTAAACTCTAGAGAATAGAGTTTAGGTGAACTCATTGAAATATACAAAATTCTGATAATACTCAACAAGGTAGATGCGGGGGAGGATGTTTTCCCTGGCTGAAGAATTTAGAATTAGGAGGTCTCAAATAGGGGATAACCTATTTTGGACTGAAATGAGAAGCTTCTTCAGAGAGTCGTGACTCTTTGGAATTCTCTACCCCTGCAGGCTATGGAGCCGGAGTCATTGACTGCATTCACAGCAGTGATCCATGGATTTCGGGACATTAAAGGAATCAGGTTATAAGGAGATAAGCCATGATCTTGTTGAATGGTAGAGCAGTGTTGAGCAGCTAAGTAGCCTACCTTTGCTCCAAATTCTTATGCAAGTTTTCTGATTCTATGACCTAATAGATCCATTAATCAATTACCTTTCCACATTGAATGTGACTTCTATTTGTCTGCTCTTTAAACACAATGTAGTTTCTGTCATTCACTGAATTTGGAACACCTAGCATTGCTTTTTTTGTTAAAAACTTAAAACTATAGATAAATATTTGAGCAAATTTCAGTGAGATTTCCACAGAGATGAGTAGTCTTAAATAAAACTGAGAAAGTAATATGTTCCTTCACATGCACTTTTATATGGCCATCACTAATTTCTAACAATGATTTTGAGCAGGTGGTGCTTAAATGAAAGTGAACCTATGCCAGGTTTACCAAGCCCAAGCTGCCATCAAAACACAATAAAATTGGCTTTTCTTAACCAATGGTCTTCAGCTACTGTGGGGAAACTGCTCAAAATTCATTTATTGAGGGCCAGTGAGCACTAACACAGTATTTAAGAAATACAAGAGCATTTATATCTAAACAAAACTGGCCCTGGTCTGTCTACTGCATACTGGTAGAGTATAAGTCACTTGGGTTTTAAGCCTTATTGGCAGTGAGATTCCTATTAGACAGCTTCCCTAACAGCAAACATATAACTTGGAAAAGCTGCTTCCTCTTGACAGGTTTATAGTGCAGAATTGAGCAAGGTCAGAGGGGACAGCAGGCAGGGGTGACAGAAGCATTTAAAATGATAAAGAAATGGAGTAAGACTGCTTTCAAGGGTTCAGAGAGAGAGAGATCAAGGGAATACAAATATAAAATTTAAGACACGTAGGACCAAGAATAAGGCCATTTGTTTAAAAAAATCAATTGATTCTAAGGCCGCAGAATACATAAATGAATGGAGCAGTTAAAGGAAAATCCATCTTAACATTTCAGTAGTCAACAGATAATAGACTGGCACATTGGATGACGATTATGGTTGTGTGAAGGACAGACTCCAACACAGATTGGTTGGGCTAAATAACTTGGAGACAGAAGAGGCTGCAGATGCTGGAATCTGTAGCAACACACAAAATGCTGGAGGGACTCAGCAGGTCAGGCAGCATCTATGGAGGGAAATGGACAATGGATGTTTCAGGTCAAGGTTCAGGGTCCAGATGAAGGGTCTTGACCCGAAACGTCCACTGTCCATTTCCCTCCATAGATACTCCCTGACCTGCTGAGTTCCTCCAGCATTTTAAATTGTCCACTATTACAGGTTCAATGTAATTCTGTACCAGAAACTGGTGGATACTAAACAGAAGAAATCTGGAAGATGCTTACAAATAACATTCAAGTGCCAGTAATCAGCACAAGGGGACCTAATAGATGAAAACAATATTCATAAATTTGAAGAAAGGAGGAAAAGTTACTGGTATCAATCTTTCATTGTAGACTTTATTCATTACACAAAAATACAAATGATTACAAAGTCATTGACAGTTCTTAGAGGCAAAGTATGAAATAAAGTTTTAAAAGAATCAGAAATTGCATCATAAATCATCTCAATTACAACCAGAGAATAGAAAATGCAACTGTAAAGCAAATAACTGCACATCCTGAAAATCTGAAATTAAAACAGAAAAATTCAACAGATCAGGCAGCATCCAAGGAGAGAAATATAGATTCAATATCTCATCAGGAAGTCATCAACCTGAAAATGTTAACTGTTTCTCTTTCTCCACAAATGCTGCCTGACCTGCTGAGAATATTCGGTGTTTTCTGTAGTTATAATAAAAATGCATTTCTTTTTATTCAGTTCACAGACTTCCAATTCTGTGGTCATTCTCTTCTGATATATCCCACTCCTACTCTCTGTTTCTAGACCTCATCCCATGTAAATCTCTGCAGTTTCTTTCCGAGTCTCACTCTCTCTGCCTTGTATTTCCTGATGTGTACCTGATACTTCCAATCTTGTCCCTGCTATGAATGCTCTGGCTTCTACTAACATGTCTTTCATCAGAGTACTTTTCCCTACCATAATCTGAACTTTGTCTGTCCTTTTCTTCTGTTCTTCCATGTGCACCTCTGCTATTGCTTCTACTCCGATCACTTTGCTTCCTGTCACTTCTGCTGCTATGTCGACTGACTTTTTTACTTTTGCTTCTGTGACTTTTTCCATGAACTTCAGTGTCCTTGTCTTCAGGCCTGGAATAACTGCTCGAATAGGTTTTGTTGAGTTTTTGTTTGTAAATTTCTCTATGTTTTTCAAAGCTGTTTTTATTGCCTGATGATGTATCCCTTTCCCTCTTTAAATATTTATTTTTGTTGTGAGTTTCCTTCTTTTCAATTTCAGAATCACTTTCGCTGGAAGAGCTGGCAGTGGGTGGACTGCTTTCTTTTTTCTTATGTTTACTTTTCTTTTTCTTTTTTTGCTTTTTCTTCTCTCGTTTTTTCTTTTTTTCAAGGTGGTCAAGTTTCCTATACAGAAGTTAGATTAGGATATTTTATTTAAAAACTCTTGAAAAATATAATTGAAGAATATTTCCTCAGCATTTTCCCACTTTTGGGCACGTAAAAGTGAAAATAGTCAAAAGATTGTAATGTGACCAAACAGATACTTGGTTAGGAATGTCCGTGCCATCTGACCATTAGGAGTGCAGAAATTTGTCTGAAGTGCAACTTCTTAAAACACACAATTTTCTCTTGATCAACATCATACATTTCAAAATACAAAGACATTTTGTAGCTGTTAAGCAAGCAATGAAAGTCAGCTTTGCTGGCTATCATGATCACACTGATAAGATATCTTCATTAGTCACATGTATATCGAAAAACACAGCGAAATACATCTTTTGCATAGAGTGCTCTGGGGGTAGCCTGCAAGTGTTGCCACGCTTCCAGAACCAACAAAGCGTGCCCACAACTTCCTAACCCATACATCTTTAGAATGTGGCAGGAAACCGGAACACCTGGAGGAAACCCACGCAGACACGGGCAGAACGTACAAACTCCTTACAGACAGTGGCTGGAATTGAACCTGGGTCGCTGGTACTGTGACAGTGTTATGCTAACTGCTACACTACTGCTCTGTTTTGATGTTAACAAAGCATCTGTTCAACATTAGGCTGCAGATCTATAAGATGCTTAAAAAACTGTAATACTAGATTTGGCCAAAGAACATCATGCAGCACCCAGCTTATGCCATTGTGGTGAAACTGGAAAAAAAAGTATTACATTACTTAACATTCTTGTGCCTGATCTATTTGGTTGGAGCCCCAGAAATACAGAAGAGTTAATACAAATTATTTTTCATTGAACAACTACGATTGCACACAGTAGAACTGTCCTCACTTGAATTGTTCTATTTTGCAGGTCAGTTTAAAATCCAAATCACTTGCATAGTACTGAGTCTTCACACAAAGATGAATTCCTGGGTGTAGGAATCATGGCTATGGTTCCAAGCCAGACCGAGTTGTGATGCCCATCTCAATAATTATTCACTGGAAAAATTGATTATCAGATCCCAAACAAAATTTGCAACATTAAAAACAAGATGGTAAAATTATTGACAAAATACCACGAACCACAGGATGGGTCAAATTAAAGCAGGCCACACTGCAGTTAACATGTAGCAAAAGGATAGATAATCTTTTGACCAGCACCATGCTGATGGGGAAATCAATGAAATGCAGATCACTCATCAGAAAGATCATGGGATCGTGATAGATTTAGAGTATTCTCATTGGAACTGATGGAGAAAATTGAGATGCCAGTGGGATACAATTACAAAAACATGTCAACCAACAGAGGACTTGAGGGTATTACAGAACGAGAATTGCTCAATGGGTGTGAATGTCACAGCTGCTTGAGTCAATGGAAGGATTATCTAGCATTAACCAGAAAACAAGACCTACTGGCATTCAAAATATGAGTGATGCAGGTACTAAGGAGTTGAAAAGTGTTTCTAGTTAGGTGGTGAGAAGCATCACATTCAGAGATAAAGTAAATTAAAAAAAACAACAGTGCAGATGTTGGATATCTGAAATAAGGGAAAAATGTTGAAAACATTGTCCATCTCCAGAGATGCAGCTTAACCTGAATGTTTCAATATTTTGTTTTTACATTAAATGTATGGCAGAAGTTGTTTCATTCAGCAACATCTTAGATTTAACACTACTCTCTTGAGACACTCTGCTCCCTCCCAATACAGAATAGTACTGTAGGAATTCGCTAAATCATTAACCTCATTTTTTTTAAGCCTATAGCTTTCAATTTTGTCTGACTCCAAGCAGCAATTTCCCAAAATTAGAGTCTTTTACCAATCAATAAATAGTGCATCAGGAGGCAGTTTCCCATGTACAAGTGAGTGATAAATAAGGAATGGAATAGAAAAGGCAGACATTTAACTGATATACAAATCTAGCAGATGATGTTGGAATGGTGCCCAAAGGCTTGCTGTTGGAACTTCTGTTATCCATTTGCTTAAATAATAGCTCAGAAGTCTGCCTTGGTTTAAAATTTGGACCTGACAAGAGCATACCCAACCATGACTGATCTGAACTTCACGTGTGACCAAGTATTGAACATTTTTCTGGATCCAAATTGACCACCTCTATATGCTCTCACACACACACTCACACACACACACACACACACACACACACACACACACACACACACACAGAGTGTGGACACCCACAAAGATATGGTTGACTCATAACTTCTTTCTGAAATTGCAAAGCAAGCCATTTAATTGCATCACGAGAATGAAACTAGACAGATTAGCCAGAGTGACTGAGGCATTAGATTTGGACGTGACACAGTTACAATCCCAGAACAGTACACCTTATAAATTCCTGCCTAAGAGCAGCTGGAGACAGGTGCCTAAATGAGGTGAACTGTTGATTACTCAGGTACAGCCTGATAAAGCTGTATTCTCCATCACAATGAAAAACAAACATAAGCTTGCAGATGTTGGAAATCTAAACCAAAGACAGAAAATGCTGGAAGCAGCATAAAGCACAAGAGGACCTCATACATCTCAGTGTGAGATGGAAGTGCAATGGGAAAGTACAGATGAGCTGATTGGCAGGGAATTGAAAATGTGGCACTGGGCATCAGAAGTGTTACAGATGTAAGTAGCAAGGGATTGACTTGTGGGAGAAAAGAGTCAAGGTAGGAAGAAATAAATTTGTTGGGACAAGAGGAGACTGAAACAACAGGTCTGCCCAGACAGCCCCATTTGTGGATCTTAGGCAGGAGGTAAGAGCTGTGGAGGGAAGATAGTCTGAGGAAACTGTCTAGGGGACAATGGTCTGATGTACAATGTTGAGTCATGGTCTAGAGAAAGGCGAGAGAGAACATGTTTGAGAGCTGATCTTTGGCCTTTGCAAAATGGAGGTAAGTTCACCAGACCACAACATCACCACTATTGTCGGCAGGTTTGTTGTTGACACTGGGATTAGTTCTCAGTGAAAAGGATGCTGCAAGTTCAGTAGGTGGTTGGTTAGAATGAGTAAGGTGGTGGGGGTGGGGGGGTCGAAAATCAAGATGGTTTATATTAGCAATGAATAGATTTTTGCCTTATGGATCCCCCTCTCCCCCCCCCCCCCCACCAATCTTCTCTCCTATTTAAAACTAACTTGTTTTTCTCTCTTTTCTTGCTCTGTCAAACCATCTTTGACCTGAAATATTAACTCTTTCTCTTTTCATTGATGCTGCCTGACCGGCCAAACGTTCCCAGCATTTTCTGCTTTTATTATCCTCTATCACAATCCCTGGGTACATCCGGGACCCTCAGGCAGGACCACTGGAAGTGGCAGCCAAGTGATATACATGGAGGGAGTGGCCCTGAGATTCCTCAACATTGACTTCAAATCCTAGGAGGTTTCATAGCATCATAAAAAAATTATGCACAGGACGAGTCAATTTTGTCCTTGCTGGCCCAAAACCCCTCCCCAGTTCTTAGCCTACAACCCAGCAGGTTATGGATCTTCAAATGTTTTTTCAGGTAATATTTAAATGCGGTGACGGTATCTGCCTCAAACACATTTTCAAGTAGATGCCTGCTGCGCAAAATAATTGTTTTTCTCCACAACCCCCATCTAATGCTTCAACCAACTTAAAAGTATACTCTCTAGTTGCTGATCCCTGTTAAGGGAAAGAGGTGCTTTCTGTTTACTCCAGCTGGGTCCCTCATAGTTTTCTGAGCTTCTGTTAACTCTCCCCTATCTCCTTTGTTTCAAAGAAAGCCCACCCTTGGCAACGTTCTCATAAACCACCTTTACATACTTTCTAGTACTGTTTGGTGACTAGAATTGCACACAATAAGCTACTATCTCTGGCCCTTTTTTTTTACTATTCCCAGCATGATTGGCTTGCTGGAGACAAAAGACTACAGATGCTGGAATTTGGAGCAAAAGACAAACTGCTGGAGGAACTCAGCGATCAGGCAGTATGTGGAGGGAAACAGTCCACATTTCAGGTCAAGACCCTTCATCTGGGCGGGATCAGATGCTGTCTGACCCGATGATCTCCTTGCTCTTGGACTCTACAGCCTGATAAGTAAAAGCAAATATATTTCATGTCTTTTAAATTATCTATTTGTACTGCGACATGCAAAGATTTATGGATGTACACTTCAAATCTTACTGTTACTCCATATTTCAATAGTAACCTACCATTTGTCATTTATTCCCTCATCCATCCCCCTTTTCAAATTCAATACCTCTCATCTTTGGCAAAGAGAGTTCATTCTACACTTCTGTACCCACCTAACCAGACAACTGATATCTTTCTGTAGCCTAGAATTTTTGACTTGATCATCAACCACACTGAATTTTGGTCAAACTTATTTTTGTGGTGTTTATTTATACATACCACCAAAAGCAAGGGACCCTATACCAAGCCTTTCAGAATTCCATTGCATATAGCCATCCAATTACTAAAACTTCCTTTGCTTTCCCCACGCACTACCCCCCACCCCCACAATGAGTGGATTTTTAACCTAACTTGCTACTTTCCATTGAAACACACAGTCTTTTACTTTCTTGATCAATCTATCATGTGGGACTTTGTCAAACCCCTTGTTAAAATTCAAGTAAACAACAACAAATGAATTACACTCACTGGATCAGACATGGGCACAAAATCCCATTGCACTTGCCATCTTCTCATTTAGTTAATAAATCAGTACTCCTGCATGTTAAACACAGTTAAAAAGAAGCACTTACAAAATTATGGACACAAATTGCACCCTAGCTAGGGCCTTCATTGCCCATCACCAAGAGAGGCTTAGTAATCCCATTACTGAGTTAGCCTACTATTGAAAGATGCAGCTGCCAGACAGGGTCTGTGGCAGGTGGTATGTGATCTCACGAAGGAATGAACCTCTGACTTCATTTTCACCAATCTACCTATTGCAGATGCAACAGTCCCCAACAGCTTTGGTTGGAGTAACCACTACTCAGACCTTGTGGAAGCAATTTCTTGTTTTCACATCAAGAACATTCTCCATTGCATTGTGTTAATTGATACAAGTTCAATAGTTCTGGCAGCTCAAAAGTGAGCATTCCTGAGTCACATGGGCAACCACAGAAGACTTCTATTCTTCTATAATCCATAACTCATGGCCTAGCACATCCTTCACTCTATCATTATCAAACTCAAGGGACCGTATTTGGTTCACTGAGCGCAGAAGGACATGCTGGGGGCAGAAGCAGGCATACCTGAAAATATGGTGCCAACCCAGCAAAGATGTAACAGAACTACATGCATGCTAAACAGTCAAAACAGCATGTCTAGTTTGAATGGTGGCAAACAACTAAACAGCTAATGGGAGGAGGTAGCAACAAGAACATTTCCATGGTCAATGATGGTGAGGCCCAGTACGAGAGAGATAAAGGCTGAAACAATGGCAGATAGATCTATCATGCCTCCTCCCAAGGCTCTGACCACCTGAGAGGTCAGCCGTCAGCCAATTCAATTCATTCAATGAGAATAATGGATGCACCAAAGATTATGGGAACAACATTCTGACTTGGAGAAGGCTAGCCTTGCTTCAATCAATAAGTTCTAGGACAGTTAAAGTACTAACATTTACCTGGTAATGTGGAAAATTACGCAGGTATGTCCTGTCCACAAAAAGTTGGACAAACCCATGTCTATTTATTGTCCAGTCAGTCTAGTCTCAAAGTGATGAAAAAAGTCATCAACAGTGAAATCAATTGGCAGTCACCAATAAAGTGTTCACAGATGCTCGTATTGTACTTTACCAGGACAACCTTCTTTTTGGAGATGCATTGGGATCAAGGATGACTTGCTTCGAATCTGCTTTAGTGGACTGATTATGTCAACGTGGGAACCACAGACTCTTTCACAGATGGGACAGTAGGTGACTGATGGGCAGGCAGATGTGTTGTTTGTAAGGTGGTGCACTCCTTCCACTGTTTATGCCAGACTTCGGTATGCTTCCAAAGCACAGACTCTAGGTTTTCAATATTATCCCAAAAGTTTCTTTGCCATTTTGTGCCTACGGGCCAGAAATTTCCAGCGTTTTATTTTTTTCCCACCAAAGTTTTGAGCACATCCTTAGATGTTTTTCTTTATCTGCCTGGTAATCAGTTTCCACAAAAGAGTTAAAGAGAGTGCACCTGTTTCTCGAGTCTGGTGTTGTGCATGGGAATGATGTGGTCTATCCAATGGAGAGAACTGAATGTAACCAGGAACTCAATCCAAGAAATGGTAGTCTGGGCAAGGACACCTAGGTTGGTTCACTTATCCTTCAAATGAATATGGAAGATTTTGCAGAGTGTTGGCGGTATCTTTCAAGTGCCCCAAGGAGTCTGCTCCAGGTAATCCAGGTCTCAGCTGGGATCAGGAACTGGAGATAGAATGGAGGTTGGAGAATGGGTGAAGGTGATGAGAAGCGAGGACGGAAGCTGTGGGCAAGGGCTCCTGTGCCCAAGGCTGTGCTCATGGCCCATCCAATTGTCCTAGTTCCCCTTACCACTATCAAGGACACTTGGCTGCAGACCCCAGAACATTCTCATACCAAACATGGACAGTTGTGCTGTATTCCAGAAGTAAAACAAGAGTGATGCCCATGACTTCATCAAGGCAGCATCAAGCAGTACACGCCTGCATTCATCAAGAGCGAGAGAATTGGAGCAAAATATTGCCACTGCTGGAAACCTGAAACAAAAAACAGAAAATGCTAGAAGCACCCAGCAGGCAACGTCAATGGAGAGAGAAACAGAACCAACAGAGTCAAAGAACCTTCATAATAACTGGAAAAGTGAGTCCACATGCTTGCTTTCTCACTTTTCCAGTTCTGATGAAGGATCCTTGACCTGAAATGCTGACTCTGTTTCTCACCTCACTGATGTCGCTCAACCCCCAAGGCAAATAGGATACTGTAGATTTAGAGGGGATTTGAAGAATTTTTCACCTAGAAAGTAGTTAAAATCTGGAACAAATTACCCAAGAGGATAGTGGAGACAATATTTAATTAGTATTTAAATGAGTACTTGAAACACAATGGCATAGAAAAGGAGATTAGTACAAACAGAAACTTGATAGCCGGCACAGACATGGTGGTCTTAAGGGTCTGTTTCTGTGTTGTATTGCCGTGAGTAGTTGAGTGCTTTGAGTATTTTCTGTTTAAAGTTTAAAACCTAGACAATTTTCTGCCATGGACCATTAAGCAGCATGTAATATAATACAAGTTCCAGGCAATGACCACCAACAAGAGAAAATCTAATCACCTACCCTTGACATTCACCATCATTAACATCACCCAAGTCCAACATTCTTGTGGTCACTGTTGATGAGAAACTTAACAAATACTGTAGCCACAAGAGCAGAGCTGGGACAGGACATTCACTGGTAAGTGACTCACCTCAAATCCTTTCTGCATTCTACAGAGGCACAAGTCAGGAGTGTGATGGAATACTCTCCATATGACTGGATAAGTACAGCCCCACTAACATTCAGGAAGCAAATGATTACTCAAAACATACCAGCTGCTTGACTGGCACCCCATTCACTAGTTTAAACATTCATTTCCTCCATCATTCATACTGGCTACAGTATGTACAATCTATAAAATGCACAGTTACTCCCATAGTACCTCGCAAACCCATAACAGCTACCACCAAAAAGGACAGAGCATACAGGTATTGAGAACACAACAACCCTAACTCCTCTTACAAGAGGAACACTATCCTATATTGCTGTTCCTTTATTATTACTGGGTCAAAATTAATGGAACTTCCTCATCCAACACAGTGGGAGTACTTTCACCAACGGCACTTTAAGAAGGTGGCTTTCCACCAGTTTCTCAGGGGCAATATATATTTAACTAGTAACTTCCTTAGTCTACTGGAAGAGCTATAGGATACAAGTTGTGCAGGCACAAACACCTTTGGATAGAATGAACTTAAAGAAAAGGCAGTAAATGTGCAAGTCCAGAAACTGTCAATATGTTTACAGATTTTGAGCCAACCATTGATGAGGTCAAATGGATGAAGGTGGGATAGCCAAGAATGAATCCCTTGAGTGACAGTGGGAAATGATGCAATTACTGAGCATCCACACTTCTGCAGACACACTGTAGTAGAATAAAAGTAAAGCACAGATAAATGTCATTTGACCTATCAAGCATTCCACTTACTCCTCATCCCCAATTTTTGTCTTATATTCAGAAATTTTTCTTTTGCCTTTTGAACGCCAGTGAATCAATCAGTTTTTTTTAAATCAACCAATCAGCAATATACTCCAAATTCTAACAGCTGATTACATTAAGGAGTTTTTCCTCGTACTACCTTTTCTCATGAAATCACTTCTATGCACTATGGATACTAACCTTAGCTATCGGAAACAGTCCGTCTTGTTTACTTAACCTAAATTCTTCATGCATCTGTCAAATCTCTTTGTGGTCTTTTCTTCTCTATGAATTACAGCACCAGGTTTTCAGTCCATTTAGGTAACTGGAATTCTTCATCCCAGATTCATTCTAGTATCTCTCTTCAGCATCCTCTCGAAGTACTTCATGTCTTTCCTGAAGTGTGTTGCCCAGAACTGCACTGCAGCTACTCTAACAGCATCTCCTAAACCCATACCAACTACCACCAATACAGGAGTCTAGAAGGACAGAACTAGAGTTTGGTAAAGGTTTAAACTTTGACTTTTGTACTCCAGGTCTCCGTTTATAAAGCTCAAGATCCAATGCTCTACTAGCGCCTCCATCAACCTGTCATTTGCAAATATTTATGTATCAGCATCCCCAGGTCTCTTTCCTCTTACAGTCCCTTTCAAACTGTACCATTTAGTTTATTCACTCTTCCTCTCAAAAGCAAAGAGGACTTCCACAGCAGAGGAGAAACAATGGAACAAAGTGATGTGGTCCACCATGACAAACACTGCAGAAGTTGAAGTTAAAAATAAAAACCCAAGGAAACATGGCTAGGCAATTAAAGGGGTTTACTGACAGAAAATGATACCAAAGAACAAAATATTAAATGGAGTCAAAGAAAGGTGGATAGTAAACAAGAGGGAAGAGCTTAAAGGAGAGAAGGTGCGAAGGATGAGGAGCAAAGTACATAATAAAAGCCTTTAAAATATGAGAAGCAAATACCTATTTTTGGATAAAATTCATCATCTTTTTTCTTTAAACTTTCTCGGCTAGACATTCCTAGATCACTGGTTCTAACATGAATCACATTATTCTTTAACCACAGGTGAAGTTCCGGAAAACTAGAGGGTGGCTAATCATGTACTGTTATTTAAGAAGGGCAACAAAGATAACCGAGGGAATACAGGCCGGTGAGTCTGACCTCAGTGGTGGGCAAGTTACTGAAGGGGATTACGAGGGATAGGATCTATCAGCATTTTGTAGACAAAGTCTGATTAGGGATAGTCAGCATGGCTTTGTGCATGAGAAATCTTGTCTGACAAATCTCTTAGTTTTTTTTTGAAGAGGTGACAAAGAGGATAGATGAGGGCAGGGCAATGGACTTTAGCATGGTCTTTGACAGGATCCTGCATGGAAGGCTAGTCTGGAAGGCTAGATCGCATGGGATCCAGGGAGAGCTAGCTAACTGGATACATAATTGGCTTGATGGTCGGAAGCAGAGGGTGATGGTGGAAGGTTGTTTTTTCGGATTAGAGGCCCGTGACCAGCGGTGTGCCACAGGGATCAGTGCTGGGCCTATTGGCATCTGTCATTTATATAAACAATTTGGATGAGAATGTAAAAGGCATGGTTAGTAAGTTTGCTGATGACACTAAAATAGGTGGGATTGTAGACAGTGAAGAAGGTTACAGTGGGATCTTGATCAGCTAGGTAAGTGGGCTGAGGGATGGCAAATGGCCTTCAGTTCAGATAAGTGCAAGGTGTTACATTTTGGGCTTTCACAGTGAAAAGTGGGTCCCTGGGTAGTGTTGTATAACAGAGGGACCTGGGAGTACAAGTACATCCTTCCCTGAAAGTGGTGTCACAGGTAGACAGGATAGTGAAGACAGCATCTGGCACGCTAGTCTTCAGTTAGGGCACTGAGTACAGGAGTTGGGATGTTACGTTGCAGTTGTATGAGATGTTGGTGAGGGTGCACCCAGAGTACTATGTACAGCTTTGGTTACCCTGTTATAGAAGAGGTCATTAAGCTGGAAAGAATGCAATGAAGATTTACAAGAATGTTGCCAGAACGCGAGGGCCTAAGTTACAGGGACAGGTTGGACAGGCTTGGACTTTATTTCTTAGAGTGTGGGAGAGTGAGGGTGCCCTTAGAGAGGTGTATAAAATAATGAGGGGCATGGATAGGGTGAATGCACTCAATCTTTTTCCCAGGGAAAAGGAATGAAAAACTAGAGGGAATAGGATTAAGGTGAGAGTGGAAAGATTTAAAAGACACCCAAGGGGCAACTTCTTTATGCAGAGGGTATTGTATATATGCAACAAGCTGCCAAAGGAAGTGGTTGAGGCAAGTACAATAACAACATGTAAAAGACACTTGGACAGGTACGTAGATAGGAAAGGTTCAGAGCAATATGGGCCAAATGGGACTGGCTTAGATGGGCATCTTGGTAGGCATGGACAAATTGGGCTTAAGGGCGTTTCCTTGCTGTATTACTCTACGACTCCAAATGCTTGATTACTCCATTTCTTTGAAAGCTTTTCCAGCCATTCCATTATGTTCCTCACTCAGACCACCAAGATAGAGCATCCTTTTGGAATTCCTAGTTGTAACTGTAAAGGTCATCCACCCATAACTCTATGAACTGTGCACACAAGTGCTAATGAGATATGTTTGTTTTGAACGACTTACCATGCTCATCCTTGTAGCTTCAGTGCCAAAACTTACTCCTTGAAATATTGCACAGATTTGTCTTTTACCGAAAATATCAATCAGCAGTGGACGATCACAAGTAGGGTTTGGGCACGAATAACACACAGTAAATCTAATGTTTTGTTTGTGTGCTGAGAATGCCTAAGATAGTTAGTTTCTTTTCTCATGTTTAAAGAAATAGAATCTTCCTCAATATGTGTACAATCTTATTTGGTATTCTTCTGTGGGACTGGCTGGGTTATAACTAAAGCAAAGCTAAACAGCCAATGCAAAGCTGCAATAATGCCAAAGAACTGTTGTAAGGTTGATAAGTATCGAATGAGCTTAAATGGCTAATTTTCTTCTTGTGATACAATTGCTTCTGGTGCTTTATGCTCTTACTGGTTTGGTTATTAGCAAAGGAAACAATGCATCCTTCAGATCCTACAATAGCATATTCTCATGCAGTTAACTATGTTGCTGCTTAATAAGCCTTTAAAGAAAGTTTGATAAGGGGATCTTTGCTCATTTTTGAAGTTTTAGACCCTACCTTTGTGCTGCTAATTCTGAAGTTTCTGTTGAAACTATGTTTAGTCAGTGAGGAAAAAGTGAATGTGAACTTAAACAATAACTGTGTCTAGGACAATGAGGAAGTAGAAATAAACACATTGATTAACACAGTGTAATGATTCTGCTGGGCTAATAAGGTGGCACCCACAATGAACAGTGCAAGGAAAAATATAAATTTATCCATTATATTTTCTTGACAGTATGATGCAAAATTTGCAAACTGTTTCAAGTTCAAGTGGATACACCCACTTGAAATGTAATGCAGGAAACAACTTGGATAAATCAATTAAATCACTGGTTCTATTATTTAGCTATATTTACCCAGTCTAGTACCATTTCCCCTCAGTAATCTTACGTAAAAAATAACCTTGCATGAAATTTTCAATTGGCCATGCCTCAATATATTTTTTGACAGACTTCTCGATTTCCCCAGACTTTACATAATGAAGCATATCCCAATTGCACCCCTAAACAGCCAAGCTCACATTTAAGGCTACCTTCCACTTTTCTGAGATTCCTTCAAGAAAGGAATAAGTTTCATTTTTCATATCCTTTATTCATCCTCTAAACTGCTAAACCCAATGAATTGTAAGCCAAGTCCATGCATCCAGTTTTGGTACTATTAATCTCTAAGCCCTTGTACAATTCTGGTGAATCTGCACTATACTCACTCCAAGGCCAAAATATCCTTCCTGAGCTGAAGTGCCCAGAAAGAAATGCAGTCTAATATAGTTGGTCTAACCCAAGCTCAAAAGAGCTCTCAAAAGCTCTCCATTCCTTTGTACACCAGTACCCTCGAGATTCCCCTTATCCCAGCATCCTCAATTCCCTGTTTATCTGTTTCTGGTGATACCCTAACGTGGGTTCCTAAATTGCTTTGCTCTTCCATGTGGTTTTGCCAAAAGAAAATATATCCAATGGTGATCTGCAAGATATTCACAATAAGGGCTTACTGGGTATGAAGAAAGGTTTAGTGGAAATCCTATGTAAAGTGGATCTCATTAGTAGAGCGCAGCTTTCAAAATGGTTGCACACTTTGCTTACTTCAGCACTAGCCTGCAAGATTGATGACTTACAGATAAATTAATTATGTCTTAAAACTTCATTGTTCCTCCAAGACATGTTTGTAGCAAGAATACATGCACCAAGAATGTCACCAAGCAGAACAAAAACTTTCCATCCCAACATCCAAGCCCTGCTGGAGGAAGATCAGTGTCAAGAGACACAGACTCATGGATAAGTATTGGAGCAGAGTGGAATCTGGTCACTATCAGACTGCTTTTTGGGGTGCCATACTATACAAAAATTGGCTACAGTGTTTCCTATGTTACAATAGTGAATACACAACAGTACTTTGTTGGCAATAAGATTCTTGGGGTCATCAGGACGTCAAAAAGGGTAAATTCCTTCATTTGTGTGGAGGTCTGAGTGTTTTCTCCTGGCTAGAAAGCATGCACTGCTAGTTTAAATAAACAAACTATATATTAAAATTAAAAGTGGGTTTGCTTAATTAAACTGATTTAAAAAAAGGACACTACCACATAGATTACCTTAATAAAAAACATTGAAAATAAATGTACAGGTTAACATCCCAAACAGGCTAGAATATAAATGTTGCAATAGTGAAAGTACAGAAGGACCAGATGGAAGACAAGCTTCAACCTGACAAATGTAAAATTGCTAACTCAAATCTTTTTGGCGAAACCGCTGAAAGAGAGGGATTTACCATCAACAATGCACAAAACCTTCTAACAACATACCTCAAAAGCTTCTGTTTTTGTTTAGTAGAAAGAGACTTTAAAAACTCCACCTCGGGATCATCATCATCTTCACTTGCTATGTATTCCTAAAAAACAATGTCAAAATTACATTTTACTAAGGAAATGCATTTTCAGTTCACTTAAATTTCATTTATCTGGTAGCCATTTTCAGGGATTCAAAAGGGCTATTATAAAAATGATTTTATTTATTAAAAACTAACCGAGGGATAAATTCCTAAATAAATGCATAATGTTATCATCCAAGTTGATTACAAGCATTGGAAGATCTTAACAAGGTTTATAAATAATATTACGAACTAACAGCAGTTCAGAGTTAGGCAAGATTGTTTACTGAAAATTCCAAAGTCAAGCACAGTACAGGACCTCTTTGTTATGGTTAAAAAAAATGCTACAGTTCCCTTGCACAAGACCATTCAGGAGCGGTGCCAACCACTTACAATTTGAAAAGCCCTCACTGATCTGTGGGCAGCTGACTATGTTTCAGAGGATTGAGGCAGAGACCACATTGGAAGAAGCAGTGTGGTTGATGGGCAGGGGACCAGTGAGCTTGGGTGCTTGCTGGTCATCAGAAAATGCAGCTCAGTAGAGAAAAAAGTCATAATACGAAAACTAAGGAGATTTTTAAAAAAATACTATGCCTGTGGGAACATGGGATGCTTTCTCACAATAACAATCAGCCAAGTGAAATTTTAAAGCCAGCAACAGACAAAGTGTATTAGAAAAAAAAGGACCTAGAGATTGAGATGCAGAATCAAAACCAGAAAATGTTGTAAACACTAAGCAGGTTCACACTTAGTGGCACTGCTAGAAAAGCTGCTGCCTCACAGCTCCAGTGACCCAGGTGCTGTCTGTGTGCACTCACCATCACTACAGAGGTTCCCACCAGTTTCTTCCTGCATCCCAAAAATGTGCGGGTTGTTAGGGTTAATTGTCCCTAATGTGTAAATGAGTGTTTGAATCTGGGGGTAGATGATGAGACGAGCATAGAATGAAATGGTCAGGGCAGGATTAGTGCAAAAATGGATGCTTGATGTTCAAGCCAGACTTGGTAGGCCAAAGGGCCTGTTTCTGTGCTGTATCTCTCGGAGGTTAGGCAGAAAATGTGCAAAGAGAAAAACAAGTCAATGTTCAGGTCAATAACTCTTCAATAAAACTGGAGTTCTTTATGGAAGCTCATTGATGTGAAACGTTAGCACTGTTTCTCGCTCCTGAATGACCTGCTGAGTGTTTCCTGCACTTCCTGCTTCTGTTTCAGATTTCTAGCAGCTATAATATTTTGCCTGGTTGAGATACAGACAAGCAGAATAGACTTGTGTGACTGAATGATGACGTAGCACAATATGGTCCGACATCAGCCCTAGATAACACCCAAGACAAATATTTCAAAAATTTGCCTAGAGCCAGCACATTAGGTGAAATAACTTGTAAATGGCATAAGAACACAAGAATTCCTTCAAACCTGCTCCACCATTCATCAAGATTATTGCTGATCTTCTACTTCAGCACCATTCTCCTGCATAATCCCCAAAACATTAGTTCCTTTAATACCCATAAATCTATCAATCCTTGTTTTGAATGAACTCATCAAGTAAGCCTCAACAATCCTCTGGTCAAGAGAATTCCAAAGATTCAACAAAGATCACTTTTCAAAATCCTCAACAGCCAGAATGGTAACTTCCCTCAGAATGAAAGGACAAGAGGCAATAAATAATTGGACCAAATAATACGGAATAGTTCCTTTAATTCTTAGACATTTCATTGAAAATTCTATTCCAAAATTATGAACGTTAGAACATTGGCTTTGATCCTTCAACTCCCCGACAGCCAGAGCTCCCCGACAGACAGATTAAAAACCATTCCATTGGAATTTCATGGGCCGTCACTTCCAGGTTACAGGGACAAGAGACCGGAGGGAACTGACAAAGCAACATAGCATTAATGCACAATTACATGCAAGAAAATCACACACCTGTAACACAACTGGTCCAAATACATGAATAAAAAAAACATTCCACTAAATGAAAAAATAGCAGGAAGAAGATGGAGAAAACAAGTAGCAAATCATATTCATATCTTAATTTGGACTTAGTTGCAGAATATTTAATGCTATTTATGCTATCGCCTGTCCATAAATAAAGTTCTTATATTCAGCCCCACATCAAAGTAAAATGTTACTTTTATACTTAGAACTGTTATACAAAACATGAAAATAGCTAAAATACAGATAACACAGCCACATCAAAATTTCAGAAAGAATGAAGTGACAAGAGGCAATAAATAATTGGACCAAATAAACATCCTGGTGCTTAAATGAAAGTAATGAAGTTGTTTCATGAAATGTCTAAGAATTAAAGGAACTATTTTGTATTATTTTAGCTTGTGTCAAATCCATTGCTTTCTCAGTAAAATGTTCAAGAACTGTAGTACCTATTTTCATTACTGAACTCAAAATGATTTTCTGATAAAAATCAGTTCACAGTAGCTTTGGAAATACCTGTGAAGGGTCATTTGGAGTTGATTTCTTCCCCAATACACTCTGTTTCAGTGCAAATCCACTGTTCCTCATCTCTGCCATCAGTTCTGTGGGGTGCATTGATGGACCTGTTTCAAAACAATGTTTTCAATGTTTGTCTAGATTTAGATGCTGGTTTGTTTAAAAAAAACCTCAAGATAAATCAATTCCATGATTTTCTGTTGTTCAAGTGTTTAGACATTTTTCCATAAAATTGCTGCTGTATGGCCAACAGGATGGCACAGCAGATAATGCCACAGTCTCAGGAACCCAGGTTCGATACTGACCTCGTTGATGTCTGTGCAAAATTTGCATGTTCCCTTCGTGACTTCATCGATTTCTTCATGGTGCTTTGGTTTCTACCCACATCCCATAGACATGTTGGTAGGTTAAATTACCCCTTAGTGTAGATTAATGGCAAACAGAATCAAAGGAAAGTTGATGAGCCTGAAGGTTGCAAGGGTACAGGGCAAGGAGAGGGAATGGGACTAGCGTGGAATGAAGGGTAAGTGAAATGCAAGAGTAGGATATTGTCAAATTTCACAGTTTCAGCCCAACCATTTGCTCAGTAATAGGTGCTCTGGCTCTTCCATTAGAGTAAAGTGAGGCAGCCAAGACTGCAAAACAAGAGAGTGAAATGCTAGTATTATGTCTGTGATTGAATGGTTGGTGTATTGAGCAAACTATGAGATGTTGATGTGAGGCTTGCAGCAGCAGAGTTTGCAAGGAGTAGTAGATAAACATTAGGTAGGAGTACTTAAGTGATTTAAGTGAGTGGTGCAGCTGGTTGGATGAGCCATACAATGAATTATTAACCTTCACAATGTATCAGGTCATTGAGTCTCACAATTATGACAATCATCGCCATAAGTTATATTACCACCATCTTTATAATGTGCATCTGGAAGGCCTCCGGGCTCCTTAGAGAAAGTGTCCTTCTCCACCTCTTATACAAAATCTTACATGTAGTACTGAAAAACAAGGAGTGCATGCTCTCCCATATTATACCAAAGCATCCTCCGACATCTGCTTCAGCAAAGCTGCTGAATTTTACAGGCTAGTTTTAATAGTGCAGGTGAGCTGGTTCTTGTCACTACTTAATTGGGCAACCCAAGGTAGTAAGCCAATGAATAGTGCTATTAAAGCTGGCTTCATGCAGCAACCATATAAATGAACCAGCAGCACAAAGTTGGTACACTGCCTGCATTGAAAACAGCAGGTGTAGATTAATCCCATATCTCAGTCCCTATAGAAAACAAATAAAACTGCAGATGCTAGAATCTGAAACAAAACAGAAATGCTGGAAGAACTCAGCCAGTCAAGCAGCACCTGTGGAAAAACAAACCAGTTAATGTTTCAGGTCGAAGACCCTTTGTTGAGTTCTTCCAGCATTTTTGTTTCTGTCTCAGTTCCTATGCCCATTTTCAGAAGCTTTACAATTTAAGGTTCAGTATTTCTTATAAAGGAAACTGTTGAGGCAATAATTAATGATTTAACTTTTACAAAACTCGAAACAGCTGCACCTCTGAATGAAACCAAAATATCCTACATTGGTGCTGACAACTACAGTTGTGAATTATCTCCTTGTTGCCTAACCCATTTTATAATTATACAGGATACTACTGTTAGGTACAAACAGCTCATTGGATAAGTATTCCAGTGATGAAAACAATAGGCTGTATGAAAGTTTCTATTTTAATTCCCTCATTTTCTTTCTACCTACGTCCACTTCCTATTTTGAGATCTACTTGTCCTCATTGCAATTCAGATCCACCAGGTGTCCTTTTGGAGGCTAGACCACAACGTCAGAAGAATTTGACTATGATTTACACCACAGTTATTTCCAGTGCTGAACCTAACATATCGACACAAGTATGTTTGCAGCAAATATCATTGAATAGTGACACAAGCAGAAAATTTAGCTAATTTCCTATTCCAATCATAGGGAAATAAGCTAATTGTAGCACCCTATTAGTGTTCTAATTGAAATCAACTAATTCAGCAAAGACCAATGATTAAAATTTAATCCTGTCAGTTTTGTGATAATTGGTTAAAAAATAAGCAGATAATTGGTTAAAAAATGATGAATCTCAATAATAATATAATCTTCTAATTATCTTTTAAAGAATTAACAGTTCCTCAATTACTTATATATCTAATCTGCACAGTGACACAAGTCCTATAATACCTGTTACCATTAAGTGATTAGTGCTCTCAAACTAGCAGTGATCATACAATGAACTTGCTTTCAAAACAGAAATTAAACTACAGGGTAAAGATATATACTGTACCATTCCACACATGGCTGTAATTAAAATAGGTCTGCTGTCAAACTACAAGTATATTCAGAACCAAGATCAAATTACAGCTTCAAACTAACTAATTAAAGCTTAATTTGTTGAACACTTACTGAAATTATGTACATACTTTTAGATGAAGATTCTATTATGTAGTATATCTGCTGGGCACTTCGGAAAAATAAAGCTGATATGATGTTGATGAAATGGTAATGAACCTATTTAGAACGCTAGAACAATTTTCAAAGGAAGCAACCCCAGACAAGCAACTTGCAAACTAATTTTACATTATAATTTGTTTACCATTTTTTACTTGGAGCCTGATGGAAGATGACATGGGATGTATAACATAATGGATAATGTATATTACCGCACAAATTTTAAACTTAGGTTTTAATAGGTTTGTATTCCGAGCAACTGGAAGAGACACAAGAAATACTTTTATAGTACTTAGATAAAATCTCTCAGACACTTTAACAGAAATAATAAAAAGTACAGTGGAGGTTGTAAATAATTTGAACAGGACTAGAATTAAGGAAAAAGTTCCAGAATTAACAACTTAAAAAATTTTAAAGACAGCCTGAAGTTTCATAATTGAAAAATTTTCTGATATTGGAGGAGAACTGAGGCACAAGCATAGTGAGTCCAAGGACTTATGGCCAAAGAAGAATGAACAAATAATGGGGATGAGATCTTGCAGGGGTTTGGATATTTAATGGGGTGGGTGTTGGTAGTCAGGGGATTTGGAGCAAATAGATGTGTAGTACATTGTAGGGGGAAAAAGACTTGATTCAAGAAGATTTGAACTGACTGGTGTTTTCCTGCACCTCAATTTAGGAATGGATAAGGATTTCAGCAGTGGAAACAAACAAAGAGAGGCTTTCAAAGTTGGCAGTCGTGATAACAGAACAGGTGATGAAGAATGAAGTTCCACAGCAGACAAGTAGTAATGGAGGAAAAAAATGTTTATCGGAGCAAATCACAGAGTGAAAAATCAAATGAGTAGAAACACAAAGGTGATTTATGGAAGGGCACCGAGAAGAAAAGGAGTAGTCAGCAGGATTATGAATGTTTCAGAGATCAAGCAGAAAGACAACATGCAAGTATTTTTTGATTGCAATGTGATCTTTATTCCCAGTTTATATTACCATATGCAACTTTATCCACATGATTTTATGAAAAGCACAGATGCCAAATTGGGCAGCAACTTATATAATTCATTAAAATGAGTGTGCTGCCATTAGGACAAGGAAATTTGCTTCTTGAATAACTTGGAGTGGATGATTTTACCAGAAACTTCATTTATACAATGACGTGCATGAAGTGCTCCAAAAAAATTGCAGATACTGGAGAGCATAGATTTAAAGTGAGAGGGAGAAATTCAAAGATTTGCGAGCCAAGTTTTATTTTTACACAGAGTGGTAGGTGCCTGGAACGCACTGCCAGCGTAGGTGGTGGAAGCAGATACAATAGCAACTTTTAAGAGGCATTTAGACAGACACAGGCAGGGGATGGACAGTTATCGAGCATGTGCAAGCAGTTGGGATTAATTTAAATTGGCATCATGGTTGGTACAGACATCATGAGCCAAAAGGCCTGTTCATGTGCTGCACTGTTCTATGTTCTGTTGTTCTCATCCTCACTAAAAAAAAATCACTGTGTCATCCCCTTCCAGTGATTTAATATATTTTTCAGCTCTTTACTCCACATGAACTCCATTTCATTTGCTCAAATAATATCAAAAACAGTGCTTCATTCTACTCTTGCATCAAGACTCTGAATACAACAGGAGCCCAAACAGGCTTCCTTGCAAAGATCAACTGCTCTACATTGACAGAAAGCAGTAGTGTTCACCTTAAAGTAACAATGAAAAGAAAAAAACTACCCCTTTTAAATGAGTTAAACTACAAGCATGCATCATAATCACAGGACACATAATTCATAAACTACAGATTTTTAAAAATAAAATTTAGCTTTCTGTGGCAATTTAATATGCTTTTTTACCTTTGCATCTGTGTCATAGAGATGAGATATCTTTATTAGTCACATGTACATCGAAACACACAGTGAAATACATATTTTGTGTAGAGTGTTCCGGGGGCAGCCTGCAAGTGTCACCACGCTTCTGGCAACAACATAGCATGCCCACAACTTCCTAACCCGTATGTCTTTGGAATGTTGGAGGAAACCAGAGCACCCGGAGGAAACCCACACAGACACGGGGAAAACGTACAAACTCCTTACAGACAGTGGCCGGAATTGAACCTGGGTCGCTAGTGCCGTAAAGCGTTACACTAACCGCTACACTACCACGCCTACCCAAACAGTAGTGCTGGAGAGTTTCTCCACTTAAAATATTAGTACAACACAATTCTAAAATGAGCAGGAGGCAGGTATGAGACATTTCTCATTTGAAAGCTCAGAATTCCTGAAATACCACTTTTCAATGGTTATAAAATTATTATAGGATTTGAACTTTACATATTGGGGTGACTTGGTTTTGTTGGCCACATTATCATGCTACTGGTGATTGAAGATACAAGATCAAAGTTCAGTATTAAATGCGTTTTACTAACCTGCACCATCTGTTGAAACAGAGCTTGCATTGATTCCAGAGAGTCCAAATAGTGGACATTCACGGTCTGTATTTACATGACCCCATTTATGACACTTGATGCACCTAACATTCCGCACCTAAACAGGAAGAGCCCAAACGTTATTAGTCAAAGGCTTAAAGATACTTAGAACAGTTTTCTCCTTCAAACCTAGACATTCCCAAATTGAACTTTCCAAACAAAAAAAACATTGCAGTAAATCAATCTCATATCAGAGACAATAATGTAACTTGTTAATAATATTTCCTGGTTGGGGCAATGAAGACATGTGGAGTGGAAGGAAAATTAATATTTAGGCTTTTGGTTATCTGGCTCTTGAATGCAAATTCCAAATGACCAATGCACATTTTAGACAAAAATTAATTGCACTTTGTGGGACAGCAACATGAAGTACAAATGCCAGTTTATTATAGAATTAATAATGACCTTGGCAATTTTACAACCATCTTTAAAAAAAAAGTGCAACAGTAAATTCTGAAACAAGATGATTTCTGTAAGTTTCCTTACAACACCAACTGTACTATGTACATTTCAGGTATTTAAATTAACTTAAATTGGACCACATCCTCACATGGGAATGAGAAACATTTCCAATGGTCACCATTAAGCATTCCAATTAAATATAAAGTGGTCAAACCCATAGCTGCCTCTAATCCATCCAACTGCAGAAGAAATGAATATGACATTTATCTATATATATCTATATATAAAAAAGTCTAATTTTCTATCATTTAGCCATTGTACACCAATTCCACATATATCTAGACCAACAAAAAAGGTTTCCACTCCTTAATATATACTGATCCGAGAACAACATTTCTGAAATTAACTTGTTGTATTGCACATTAAATACCCTTGTTACACACACTTCAAATATTCTCCGACCTGAGGATCCCATGAATAAGGGAAAATATGGCTTTAAAAAATTGCTTCAAGATAAATTTAAACAATCAAAACATAATACTAAGCAGTAACACAGTTTGTTCCATGATGAAAATATAAATTTTAAAAGAAAGTTATCTAAAAATCAGTAAGAGAATAAAATCAAAACAAAGGCAAAATAATTTAGAGAAGGAAAAACAAGTAAAACAGAAAACATTAAAAGTGAGACAAATGAACAGGAAAGATGCAAATTAGGGAAAACACTACAATCTAGTACATGTATTTTCTGAGATTTGGTGCCTTAGAGACAGTTATGGATACGGCAACTTCACATGCATTCAGAATGCTTAAAGGTGACAATTGGAAATATTTTTTTATATGGTTCACCATGAGCATAAGAAAAAATTATTTAAATATATACAAAAGCACAAATGAAAATCACTGCAAAGAAACTTGTTTAGTAACCTTCAGAAAATAGAATTTATTTTGAATCCTAATGACTCATGGCAGTGTCCTGGACTCAAACATTTTCAGCTGTTTTGTCAGAACCTTCCTGCCATCATAAGGTCTGAAATGGGGATGTCTGGTGATCATTGGACAATGCTCCATTCCATTTGTAACTCTTCAGCAAATGCAACATTTCATGACTATGCAGCAAGACTTACAACAAATTTCAGGGACAGTCTGAGAAGTGGCAAGTAACAATTATGCCACAACAGTGTCAGGCAATGATTATCTTTAACAAGATAGAGTGTAACCACCTACACTTAATATTGAATTGCATCATCATCACTGAGTGCCTCACTATCATCATCTTGCTGGCTGGGAGTTGGGAGGGGTGTGGTTTCACCACTGACCAGCCACTTACATAGTGTGGCTAGAACAGCAGATTAGAGGCTGGATATTCTGCTATGAGTGGCTCATCTCTTAATATCCCAAAGCATGGAATGCTCTTCACTTGCCTGGATGAGTGCAGCTCCATCAATATTCAGGAGGCTCAACACCACACAGGACAAAGCATCCAGTTTGATATTTAGTCCACCCAACATTTATTCCCTCCACCACTGGTACACCATGGCTACTGTGTTTAACATCTACTAAATACACTACTGTTACTCACCTAGGCTACACTGACATCATGTCACAAATCCACCATCTCTATTGTAAAGGAAGAAAAGGACAGTAGGTGCATCAGAATACCAGCACCAGCCAGTCCCACTTCAAATCATATGCCTTCTTAGCTTGGAAATACATTGCTGTTCTTTCATCATTACTGGTACAAATTCTGAAGTTCCCTACCCAAACAGCATTATGGAAGAACCTTCAACAGATCAATTGCAGATGTTCAAAAAATGGCACACCATATTTTCATAGGAAATTAAGGCTGGGAAATAAATGCTGCCTCAAATAGTGACATACATATTCCAAAAGACAAATATTTAACAAACTGGCAAGTGCAAAATACTTACCATCATATATATTGAGTCTGATTTAATTGTAATTCAATTTTTTTTGTGACTTATGAGAGCAGTTCATACACACCTGGATTCCAAAAGGCTGATCCCTAATGTTCATGTCATCCTTGGCATATCTGGTATCAATTAAAAAAGGGGACCATTTAACATATTAATCTACAGGTTTTGTTTTTACTTAATGGTAATTCTTTGAAAAATTTACAAAATTCTTGAAATACTTGTTTTAAAAATAAATAAAGGCAGAAAAACAGTACACATGGAAAAGGTTGTTGGAATACAACACAAGGGTAACACAATACTTATGCAGATATGCTTAAATCATGAAAGGTTGCCACGTGATGTGTATGCAAGCAATTATTCTTTAATAGAGTGGTGGCCAATGTATACATTTCTATTGCAGATGAAATCAACTTTAGGCCAATGTTGAAATCAAAAAGAAAATAGCTTTTACTATGTTGTCTTGATAACTATTTATAACCCTCAGTCAGTAGCAAGCTAGGAATTTTTCAAATTAAGGGAGACACAATAAGTTTAATGCTTTAAAGCTACTTTCCCTGTAAAGTCCTAAAATAAATTTGTGGCATTTTTGCCAAAGGACATCCACTTCCTGTTGTCCCAAACTCCACAAATTATAATAAAACAAAGAACTCCACGGTATCCCTAAACCCCGAGCCATGGTCGCCCAGTTATTTAACTGTAAGTCTTCAAACATGAGACACCATGGGATAGAGATTATTGTTTTCTTTTAAATTGTTCATGTGAAGTAGAAGGAATTTGATTGTTAGGGACATTTAATGTTAATTCAAGGTTAGATAGTCAAAAACCTGTATTTAAGTTAGACACAAAGGAACAACGGTGGAGGGAACCATTATAAAAGAGTGCACTAAATGAAAGCAAATTTGCACTAAAACTGAATGTGAGAGTGACTTTGTGGTCAAGCTGTAGGTGCTGATACAAAGCTATGTGGCAGTATGGGCTGCGAGGAGGATGCAGAGAGGATTCAAGGAGATAAATGCAGGTTAAGTCAAGAGCATGGCAGACAGATGTGATGTGGAAAGGTGCCTGGTCATTCAGTTTGGTACTAAGTAACAGAAAGACAGAGTATATTTTTAAATGGTGATGGTGTTCAGAGGACCTGGGTATTCTTGCACACAAATCACTGAAAGTTAATATGTAGGTAAAAACAAGCAATTAGCAATGCAGACAGCAGGTTAGCTGTTATTGCAAGAGGATTTGAGTACAAGAAACACCTTGGTCCAATTATATAGGGCCTTGTTGAGACTACATCTCGAATATTGTGTGCAAATCAAATGGATGGTGTGCAGCGAGCTTTACAAGATTGATTCCTGGGATAGTGGGTTGGCATGAAGAGAAAATAAGCAAATAAGCTCTCATGTTCAGAAGAATATACGGTGACATTGTTGAAACATACAAATTTTAAATGGTATTGACAGGATAGATACAGAGTTAACATTTTCCCTAGCTGAAACATCTAGAACGGGGAAGCAACGTCTCAACACAAGGGGTCAATCACTCAAGGCAGAAATGAGAAATTCTTCACCAAGGGCATAGTGAACCTTTGAAATTCTCTACCCAAGAGAGCTGTGGAAGCTCAGTCGTTGTATATATTAAAGACAGACATTGATTGATATGAAGGGAATCAAGGGATACGACATTAGTGCAGGAGCCATGAATGGCCACATAGCCTGTTTCTTCTGTTTTTTATGATCACTCTCCACAACATTTAAGAGCACATTTGTACTTGTATGCATGTCACATCCTAAGGATGATTCAAAGTTCATTAGTCTCCAACGGTACATCATAGGTGGTGATTGCTACAAGGAAAAGTAACTGGTAATTTTTTTTCACATTAGGATCGCACAATCAACAGTTATACTTTGTTCATACATAATATTAGACTTCTAGATTGTATTTTGCTCAAGCACTTCCCCCAAGAGGTAACATTACACAGTTCAGAACACAGGGATAAAGTAGAAAAAGTGGGTAGCCATCTCAGGGTTGGCTAGAGAAACCTCTTGTACTAACACAATGCTATTCCTGTAGTTAGCTCGCTGCAATGAATTACTCTTGCTATCCGTGTCATTGTCGAACAATAGATCATACAATATCGATCTGAGGTATTCAGCCCACCTTGGCTGTGCCAGCACAGCCTGTGTGTTTCCAGTATTTCCACTGGTAAACAGGAATCACATGCCAGGTCCCAATGAAGAAAAATTTTGGAGATCCTGGTACAAAAATAAGGGGTCACCTTCTAACAACAAAGAGGAGAAAGGATTTCTCTCAGATGGTCGAGAGTCCTTGGAAGTCCCTTTCTTAAAGGGTGGTGGACTCAGATTCTTTGACTACTTCTAAAGCAGTGGTAAATAGATTCTTGGTACACAAGGAATGAAAGAATACCAGGGATAGACAGAAATATGGAATAGAAGTTACAATCAGTTCAACTATAATATTATTAGATGGTGGAGTTCAAGGAGCCTGGGGACCTAATGCTGTGACCTTGTATGTGAAAACTGCACAACTATGGAGAAGAGAACAAGGGAGAGGGACCAATTAGTTAGCCCCTCGACACTCATGCAAATAACAATTTTTATTTTGCCACAGCTAAGAACAGAGGTCCCTAACAGCAGAGTGAAAGACATCAAGGAAACAAGCTGGAAAAATATCATGAATGGGAGAGAAAGCGAAATGAAATTGCAGTTCACATCAGAATCATGAAAAAGCTGAAGTGTATTTTGAGATTTTGAAGAATCTTAGTTGATCTAAAACCCGCAAGATAGAAATCTCTAATTGTTTCCTGTGTCGCGCAATAGTTAAATAAAAAGGAAAATGAATGCAAAATGGTTGGGCTGGTGCAAATGCAGGAATGAAGGGGTCACATCCCTGAAATATTGGAAGGAGTTCCAGAACAAGGGAATGTTACTCTGAAGGAATACATTTCACAAAGAGAAATGGCACCAATGTTCTTATGGAGAGAATATGGACAATAATGGAAATTTGGGCCAAATCTTTCTGCTTGTAGCTGGTAATTCAGCTATTTAAAGAGATGAGTTACATGTCTGCACTGAGAGGCTAGAACCAAATGAGGGACTGATGATGTTGCATCTATCATTGACCTTTATTGCAGTATTTCACACAGAGACGAAAGGAGTTTTGCTGGAATTCCCTTGTATTATGCTGGGGAAACCTTCATTCAGGCCCTCTACCAGGTTAGACTTGGCAAAAGAGCTAAGGTGTTGTTAATGTCACTGAGGATTCTAGGCCTGGAGATCAGGAGGCAAAGTGTATTTCAAATTACTTTAGTTTTGGTTAATGTTTTTAATTACTGCTAGCATTTTAAACTAATTTTAGTTTTAAATTCTTATAGTAATTTTATTTACTTTTCAAATATCTTAATTTCAGAGGCATTTAAAAACGGTTGAAGTTTCTTCAGGCTTTGACAGCAGACAATGCTCAGTTCTTAGCTTCACTACACCAGTTATATTGGCCCTGCATATTTGGTCCAGCTAAGTTCAGGCAGCTGAGTACATGCTATGGGGGCTCATTAATGTGAGATCAGCATGATGCAACTGATAGTACAGTGCACAAAGGAAGTTTGCAAGTAAAAAGAAAATTAAAAGTTAAAAAAAAATCAATGGACCCAAGAAGAAGCAAATGGAGTTTTGAGCAGATAAAAAGTAATTACAAAGACGACAAGTTAGAAGTACTCAGAGATGAAGCAGAGAGTTAATTATGGGGAAAGCAGACATGGTGCCTATTTGGAAAGGATGCCCTCCATCAAATTTTCCAATTGTTTAAGTGATTAAATTGGTATACTAGAGCAAAATGAGGAATAATTGTTGGGATGAAATTGATTCTAAAAACAGAATAGAATTGAATTCACCAAGCCCCAATAACATTTACCCGTGGGCCTAGTCTACTGAAAGATTAAAAAAAATGGTTCACAGTCTGCAGACACAATTTTTCAATCTGCTTTAAATATGCAATTTGCACTATTAAACAGCAGAGTAGTGAATATGATATCCTTATTTAAGAATGAATAGCTAATTAACTATGTATTCATTAGTATAGCATCAGCTGTGGGCAAACATAAAATTCCTAAACACTTGTAGAGAATTTGAACTATATACCTTAATTTTCAGCATTTACCCCGACAAGAATTAAATACTTATATTCTTGCTACATCCTTAAAACTGAGGAATGTTAGCCAGAGTGCTCTTTCTGTCATGAAAAATTGTACTTACTTTTCTCGTGGAGCAACTTTCTGCCATTCAAATTTGTATTCGGTCTCGCCTTCCTCCGTCTGCAATCACATAGACTTTAGTTCATGCTACTTCTTTTAAAACTGACTCTTTAGATTTTTAAGTATTATCTTAAAAGGTGGGGTAAATTTATCAAATTTTGATTTTCTTACCTCTTTGTTCTCTTGATTGTCAGTCATTTGAAGAAAAATAAAGGAAACTTAAGTTAGCTTTCAGTACTCCACAATGAAAAAAAGTACTAAACCAAAAAGGGAGGAGGAGATTGGTGGTCTCTCTCCAGAAATTTGTGAAATAATTTAAAACTGAATCAAACCTTACCCGTCTTTGCTCCTGGAGGTGCCTCATACATAAAATTAAGCCCATTCTTAACACGTTCATCACCCATAAGTAACCTGAAAAAAAGTTATTATGGAAACTATTAACGTGGATTTGAAATCTTTAGAGCACAGAATCATAACAAGGTAACTTTTTGAACATTTTTATTTCTACAGAATTACACAGAGGCAGGTCATTTGCCCAACCAGTCAATGCTGGAATTTGTGCTCCAGTCGACATTCCTTCCATCTTTCCTCAGTTAAATCTGAACCCATTTTCCCCTTCTCTCTCGTATACCTGTCCAGCTTCCCCCAAGGACATCAATATTATTTGCTTCAAGCATTGCATATGTTAGTGAGTTCCACATTGCAAGATTGGTTTATCAGAGGAAGATTACTTTATCAGAGGGACATGAGAGACTGCTGTGTACTCTGTTTCACAGGGACATGGCTCACTCCCAACTCACCTGACACAGTGTTCCAGCCCAAGGGTTTTATGATCCACCGCATGGACCGGGTAAAGGAAAAGGGCAAGGGAAAATGTGGCGGTATCTGCTTATGTCAAACTCATTGGGGGTGCATGGATGTGGCAGTCTTGTCCTATTCCTGCTCCCCTGACCTGGAACACCTTGCAGTGAAATGCCGACCGTTCTACCTTCCACGGAAGTTCTCCACCATCAACCTGACTGCAGTCTACAAGTCACCTCAGGCAGACATCAAGCTGGCACTTGAGGAACTAAGCACTGTAATCAACAAGAACGAAGTGGCATACCCCGACACCTGTCACATTGTGGCAGGAGACTTTAATCAGGCCAACTTGAAGAAGCCTCTACCTAACTAATATCAACACATCACCTGCAATACTAAACACACTCGATCACTGCTATAGTAACATCAAGAATGCCTACCACTCCATCCCTCACCCACACTTTGGTAAATCTGACCACCTGGCTGTGGTTCTTCTGCCTGCATACGGACAGAGACTGAAGAGCGCAGTACTAGTGAAGAGGACTATGAAGAGCTGGACGGCAGAAGCAGAGGAGCGAATTTGGGATTGTTTCGAGTTGGTGGACTGGACTATTTTAAAGGATTTGTCAACAGACCTAAATGAATATACCACAGTTGTCACCGACTTCATAAGGACATGCATGGACGAGTATGTACCCATAAGAACATTCCGAGTCTTCCGTAACAAGAAGCCCTGGATGAATCAGGAGATTCATAATCTGCTGAGGGCTAGATCTGTGGCGTTTAGGGCTAGTGACCCAGGGTCATATAAGAAGTCCAGGTATGACCTCCAGAAGAAAATTGCGAGTGCAAAAAGACAATTTCAGACAAAACTGGAACCACAGATGGACGCTCGACAGCTGTGGCAGGGCTTGCACAATACAACTTCCTACAAGGAGAGATCAGATAGCATAAGTGGCCACGATCTATCACTCCCGGATGAGCTCTTATGCCTTTTATGCACACTTCGATAGGGAGAAGTATGACACACCCAGATGAGCCCCCACACCTCCAGATGACCGTATAATTTCAGTCTCTAAGGCTGATGTCCGGACATCCTTCAAGAGGGTGAATCCACAAAATGTTTCTGGTCCGGATGGCGTACCTGGTCAAGTACTGAAGATTTGTGCTGACCAACTGATTGGTGTACTTACAGACATATTCAAACTCTTGCTTCTGCGGTCTGAGATTCCCACCTGCTTCAAGAAGGCGTCAATTGTACCAGAGCCCAAGAAGAGTGTGGTGACCTGCTTCAATGACTACCGTCCGGTAGCACTTACATCAACTGTAATGATGTGCTTCAAGAGGTTGGTTATATCGCGAATCAACTCCTGCCTCAGTGATGACCTGGATCCGCTCCATTTTGCCAACCGCCACAACAGGTCAACAGCAGATGTGATTTCTCTGGCTCTTCACTCTGCTCTGGACCATCTGGACAACAGGAACTTGTATATCAGGCTGCTCTTCATCAACTACAGCTCAGCGTTCAACAGAATCATCCCATCCAAACTCATCATCAAGCTTCAAGACCAGGGCTTCAGTCCCTCCCTCTGCAACTGGATACTCGACTTGTCAGCAGACCTCAATCAGTGAGGACTGGTAACAACATCTCCTCCTCACTGATCATCAACACAGGTGCACCTCAAGCCTGCTCTACTCTCTATACACACATGATTGTGTGGCTAAGCACAGCTCCAATGCCATCCTCAAATTTGCTGATGACACTACTGTTGCTGGACAAATCATAGGTGGCAATGAGTCAGCTTACTGGAGACAGATAAGAGACCTGGTTGAGTGGTGCCGCAACAACTTCTCGTTCAACATCAGCAAAACTAAAGACCTCAGGAAGGGGAAGGAGGGCAAACATGCACCAATCTACATTGGGGGAATCAGCAATGGAGAGAGTCAGCAGCTTTAAATTCCACAGTGTTAACATATCGGATGACCTGCCCTGGGCCCAGCACAAAGACGCAATCACAAGGAAAGCATGCCAGCATCTTTACTTTCTTAGGAGGTTAAGGATGTTCGGCTTTTCACTAAGCCCTTTAACAAACTTCTGTAGATGTAGTGTTGAAAGTATCCCGACTGGTTGCATCATGGTCTGGTCTGGCAATTCAAATGTGCAGGAATGCAAAATGCTGCAGAGAGTAGTGGACTCTGCCCAATACATCACGGGCATATCCATCCCCACCATCGGTAGTATCTACAGGAGGCGCTGCCTCAAGAAGACAACATCCATCATCAAAGATCCTCATCAACTGGGCCATGCCATCTTTTCGCAGCTATCATCGGGCAGGAGGTACGAAAGCCTGAAGTTCCACACCACCAGGTTCAAGAACAGCTGTTTCCCTTCAACCATTCAGTTCTTGAACCAACCGGCAAAACCCTAATCACCACTACAGTTTAGCAACACTAGGACCATTCTGATCACTTTGCACTAAAATGGACTTCGTATTTTTTGTTCGATTTGTGTTTTTTTCTTGTAAAAATTGTGTATAATTTATGCTTAATTTATGTTTTTCTTGTGAATGCTGCTTTTTGATGCCATGTGCCTGTGATGCTGCTGCAAGTAAGTTTTTCATTGCACCTCTGCATACATGTACTTATGTATCTGACAATAAACTCGACTTTGGCACATTCTCACCCCTTTGGATAAAATAGATTCATCCAAGTTTTCCATTGGATATCTTTGTATCTTTGATCAATAGCCTCTATAGCTATGCTCTTCCCCATAAGTTGGGATATTCTCTTTGTACAAAAACTTGTATTATTTAAAAGACAACAGATCATCCTCTGCCTTCTGTTCTCAAAAGAAGACAAAACCTGATGTACACACCCATGCATTTCTGGTATCATCCTTGCAAATCTTCCCTGCACCCTTTTTGGTGTCCCTATATCCCAATTATAATAAGGCAACCAGAATTGTACACAGTGATCAAGATTCAATAGTAGCTTTAATTTAATAAAAACAGACAATGTTAGAAATACTCAGCAGCTCAGAAGCAATTACATTTTTTCTTTCTCTTTCCCCATGGCTGCCTCACCTGCTAAGTATTTCCAGCATTGTCTGCTGGTAATTCAGACTTCCAGCATCTGTAGCTTTCAGCTTTATTTAAATGACAGGGTTTGACTTCTCCACTTTTCAATTCCATCCCTCTAGAAATGAATGCTAATGGTTGGTTTGCTTTTCTCTATACATGTGCTTGCGAACCTATGGTTCCACTTACACTGATTGCTGTATTTGTGCCCTGAGATCCCTTTATTCCTCAACTCCACTTCCAAATAAGATTTGAGCTCACTAAAAAAAAACTATCAATTTATTTATTTGGAAACAGATTCAGTTACAGACCAGTACATTACAAGATGTTCACAAAATGTCTAGGTGTGAACAAAAGCACAGGAAATAAATGAAAACTTAGGAAATGATACCTAAAGAAAGAAAGATCAAACTTTCAAGTAAAGCAGGAAATACAAGCCTAAGGATATAAATGAAAACCAAAGTAAAATTTGCAAGGCACCAGAGTCAAAACAATGTAACCACAATGGTTACATTATGGAAGGAGGTCATTTAACCCATCAGGTCCATACTGGCTCTATGAAAGTGCAATGCAGCTAATCTCTTGTTCTCTCTCCTTCACTCTCCAAATTTTCCATTCAGCTAGTTAAGAACTCCTTTTGAATACTTTGAATACAATTGAACCGTCTCTAAAACTACCCAAGAGGGTATTCCAAGCCTTAACTACTTACTCAGAAAGGAGGATTTCATGATGTCAGTTTTAGAGCTACTGCTAATCATCATTCTATGACCCCTGGTTCTTGACATTCTCACAATGGGAAGGGTTTCTCTCATTGCAATCTGTATAGATCCTAAATATCAATCAGATTCTCCATTAACTTCCTGTGTACCAAGGAAAACAGCCCCAGCTTTTCCAGTCTATTCATACAACCTAAGTCCCTGGAATAATTTTAATAAATCGCTTCCACACCTCCTCTGAAGTATTTACAATTTTCCTTAAGTGTGACATCCAGAACTGGACATACAACCATAACTGGAGTGTTATCAGTGCTTCATCATGACTTCCTTGCTCTTGTACTCAATGCCTCTATTTATAAAGCCCAAGATTCAATGAACCACCTTCATCATTTTCTCAACCTGTCCTGCCATGTTAAGTTACTATTGCACAAATACCCAAGATCTCCCTGTTCTTGTACTCCTTCTAGAACCGTGTACTTCGATTTATATTTTCTGTTTGCATTCTTAATATCATATTATAAACTTCGTGTTTCTCAGCAGCAAGATGAAACTTTTCACCTTGAACTGCCCTGATGAAAGGTCACTGCCCTGAATGTTCAAGTCTGATCCCCTCTCCATTCATGCTGCCTTATTTAAGAATTTCAAGCATTTTCCGTTTGTTGAGTCAGACAGCATGGAATTGGGCCCTTCGACCCACTGACTCCTTGCTGTCCATCAAATATACATCCATACTTATGCTATATGAACCCCACTTTATTATCCCCACACTCCCATCAACTCCCACCTAGATTCTACCACTCACCTACACACTACGAGCAATTTACAGAAGCTAAGTAATCTATCAACCTGAACATCTTTGGGATCAAACTGAAGCATCCAGAGAAAACCTTCGTGGTTACTAGAAGTCCAAACTCCACAGACAGCACAAGGATTGAACTTGGTTGCTGGAGCTGTGAGGCACCACTGTGCCAGCCACCATTTGTTTTAGATTTCTAGCATGCAGGGTATTTTGCTTGTTTTGAATAACAAAGTCTTAGTTACTGCTGAACCACCTCTCTGGCTTTGGAAAACTAAATTCACCCATACTATTTATAGTTGGGGGGGGGGGGGGTGGGTGTGATGATGGGGAGGCTGATAGAAGCAGTAAGAGGATCTACTGTATGGGGACTACCAGATGCCTCGCTATCTGTCACAATAAAAACATTTTATATTAAAGAATTTCACTTTAACTAATGGGGACTTGCACTGAAAAGGTGCACAGGCGATTTCAATATATCCTCTAGATTCCTCTTTGAACACAAGAGGACAAGAGCCCTTGGATCAAGTGATCCAGAAGTACAGAACAGCAACGGAAGGGGTGTTGTCTGTGTGCATGTATATAAAACCAAGATAGAAAGCGTCAGAGTGAAAGATTAACTTTTACAATTAAGAATTTGACAAAAATATCAAAATAAATACAATTTCATACCTGTTATCATATACTTCTTGTTCTTTTATGTACTGCTGCATTAGCTCTTCTTGTTTCTTTTTCTCATACGAAATTTTTTGTTCTGCCATCCATACCTCAAAATAAGATAGATATAAACTTAGTCACCATGCCACTGCTTACATTTAATGGTAGTTTTGTGTCTATTAAAACAGAGTTATGCAGGGAAGTAGGGTTCACACTTGCTGCTGTGGGTTCCTTCTTTCCAAGTATAGGAAGTTTTCTATTTATCAGTCAGATATTTCAAACTAATTTGATCTCTCAATAACATTGCATAAGGCAAATTTGGTAACCTTTTAAGTCTTTTTTGTGTACATACAATTATCCATTTTCACATACGACAAAGAGTGCAAATGGTCAAGTTTCTTTCTGTAGCAAGCCACGGGTGCCTATTCTCTTCAGGAGTTCTGTGTATTCTTTTGAAAAAAATGGTAGCTATATTGTGCTTTTAATGTAGTAAAATATCACAACTTGCTTCCAAGGAACGTAATTAGACAAAAGTTGACAGATTCAAAACAAGGAGACACAAGTTTAGAGTGGCAGACGCTGGGTCAAAAGATAGATCTTTAGAGATTAGATTATGTCTGCTTTGAGTGGCTCTCACATCTGACGTTAAAAAACATGTTATAATTAGTGCAAAACCTTTTGGCTGCTGTGACCATAGAATGGTTTTAATGCTAGATAAGTTGGCTGGTTATCATTCATTCAACAAGTGTTTGGCTTGGCTCAGTGGTAGAATCCTTGTCTCTACATCAGAGGGTCATGAGTTTAAGAATCACAGCTTGATCTTCAAAACAAGTTCTGTTTTCCAAAAGATATTGAAGAACATAACAATGTAGCATTTTTATTTGATTTTTTTATGGTAGTGAAACAAGTAACCACAGCCCTGTAAACAGATCAGCTTTAAAAGCAACTGCTAAAGAATACATGCATTATTTCTTTTTGAAAATTATTTTCGTCTTTAGATTTGGAAGGAAACTTTCAAAAAGATTTTATTTGGCTAATTCATTTATGGTTTGTTGATTTGTTTCTGAATGTCAGAAATGTTCAGGGATATTTAGAACCCCAATGGCTTTGACAGCTTTTAAATCTGGGGCATTGCTTGTTCTGGCTATCTGCGGCACTCCATTGTATTATCTGAGGACACGTTACAGCTCAAGGCTGCATCACTCAACTTCACGACTGTCTGGACAATAAAGAACAACAATGATACATTGGTCAAGTTCAAGAGATTGTTAGATAAGCATATGGAGGAATTTAAGATAGAGGGGTATGTGGGAGGAAGGGGTTAGTCTTAGGAGTGGTTTGAAGGTCGGCATAACATGGTGGGCCAAAGGGCCTGTATTGTGCTGTATTATTCTATGGTTCTAATAATGAATACATCATCTTTGTCCTTTAAGAGGAGTACTAAGGGACGATTGCATTTTCAGAGGTATCATATTTTAGATGAGAGTAAAAAATGTACTCATACCCCTTCTCAGATGAATACAAACAATCCTACAGTAATACGTGAAGAACAGGAGGGGAATTTCTTGGTGTCCTGATAAATATATTTTCTTAACTAAAACAACAAAAATCATCTGGTTATATATTTTATTGCTATGACTTTGCTATGAATAAATTGGCTGATACATTTCCCCTATTACAACAGTAACTACATATCAAAAGCAACCTACAGAGCACTGGAGGAACTCAGCGGGTAAGGAAGCATCTATGGAGGGAAATGGACAGTCAATGTTTCTGGTCAAGACCGTCCATCCGGACTCAAATAATCCAGATCCAGGTAAAGGGTCTTAACCCGAAACGTTGACTGTCCATTTTCCTCCACAGATGCTGCCTGACCTGCTGAGTTCCTCCAACACTTTTTGTGTTGCTCCAGATTCCAGCATCTGCAATCACTTGTGACTATATACCAAAAGCACTTCGGTGTGACTTGGAAAAGGAAGAAAAGAAAGAATGAGGAAAAGTTCTTTCTTATCTGGTAAAACAAAATCTGTTCCTCAAACCTTCAGTTCTAATATCAGTTTAAACCAAGTAGGATCTGCCTTTACTTGGTCCCTTCACAATCTTGGGATCTCCATAAGACTTCACAGCCAAAGTAATTTTTTGAAGAGCAGTTACTATTGTAATGCAGGAAATGCATCAACCAATGGAGGTCAGCAAGGTTTCCTATTTAGCAACATCATAATGACCAGATAACAAAACAAAACTCTCGAGAGATAATTATTGGGCAGGACACCAAGGACAGTCAAGACTTTCTTCCATAATATTACCCTGGATGGCACCTTTTACATCCAACACAGAGCAGACAAAGCTTGATTAACATTTCATTCAAAGGCAGTATTAATTTTACCATAGCGTCCCCTCAGGACTACATTGGAGTGTCAGCATAAATCTTTGTGCACAATTTTCTAGATTGAGAGTCACAGCTACAATCTTCTAATTTGAAGTCAAGAATGCCACCAACTGAATCAAATTCAACACTGGTATGCAAAGTATGCATAAAGTAAGTTTTACAAGGAGTAACAATGTACAAGCATAGTCGAATGGAAACAGACAGCCACCAACTAGACGTAGACCACTCTTGTCACAAATTGCATCTGCTAACTACAGTTCTGATGTAGCTAATTAAAAAACCTTCCCACATACTTTTATACTAACATAAACAATGCCAAAAAAACAAATGGCATTTAAATTGTGCCTTTAATGCAGTAAAAACTTCCAAAACAATTTCATAAAGGTATCCATAGACATCAATGTTGAAGAAATCAGGTAGGGCGACCAAAAGCCTCATCAAATGTTAAGTTTTACTGATGGTCATAAAGGAACAGAGGGAGCGAGAGAAACAAAAGCACTAAAGAGGAAATTGCAAGGACCAACACCTAGGTGACTGCGGGCATAGATATCAATGTTGGACCTAAAGAAGAGACACAAGGTCAAAGTCAGAGAAACAAAATGGAATAAAAGATCTGAGTTTTAGGTGGTTTCAAAAATGGAAAGAAGACCTCAGAGGCACTAAAACACATGATTTTAAATAAGTTATTGTCGTAACTGTAAATTATATAGCTGAAGAGTAAATTTACTGCTGCTGGAAGAAAGTTCTTGGATCAGTGTTCTTGTACACAAGGCTTAGTATCTATCATGGTTGGATTCTGGTATATTTCTAATTCACTGCATGGCCAAATGGTAGAATTATTCGAATATGCAGCACCTTACTGCAGCGGGAAGGTTAGTAATAATGGACCTCTACATTTGTAATGAGCTTGCTGCATATCATGATGCTCAGTTAGAGCTCCAAATGGTGCAAGTTAAGCTTCTCTTTCCTCTCCACTCAGTCCATCCCCAAATATTTTCTCATATTTACTGTGCAATTGTGATTTTCACAGTAGATTGAATCTCCATGGAACTAATCTGCATAATAACCACTATCGCTTGTGACTAGCCCAAGATTTATCTCTCAGATTAGCAATAATACCTAATTTAAAAATTCTTAGCTTTTTTTAAATCCATGGTCTCACCCGTCTGCAATATCAACCAATTCTCGAAAATGTCTATGTTCTTGACCTTTTGAGTTTATCCCATATTTAATGGTTGAGAAATTATAAAATTCTAAAAGAAAACTTGATGACTGATCAAACCTTCTCCTTTACTAGTAAATAGCGATAAACTCGGCTCTATGTTTTTGTTTTGAATTCAATCCTACTGATCGCCACCGTAAATAATTCGTGCCTGGGGATCGAGGATGACTTGCTTCCCCCTCCCCCTCAGGTTTTGATGTGACCAATGCAAACCGTAGATTATGCCACGGATGGGGCGGGCGATGGATAATTTCGAAAGTGCTGCGAATGTAAATACAGCCCAGCGGATGACATCTGCAAAACTGCAGGATGACCAAATTCAAAGTAGAGTTTAAAGAATGACGCTCAAGTTAACTTTTGTAAGAGTTATACTTTTTTCCCCCAAATAAATTTAATGTCCATTAAGTTGATTTTTTTTAGGAAAGAGTACAGAGATCAAAGGCCCATTGCTGTGTCTAAACAAATAAAATATTTGGAGACACAAGAGTCGACAGATGGGGGAATCTGGAGCAACAAGCAACCTGCTGGGAGAACAGCGGGTCGAGCAGCGTTAGTGGAGAGAGTGGACAGTCAGCGTTAGGGGCTGAGCCCCAGCACCTGGCGCGGTGGCCGGGACGGTGACACGGGACGGGGCTGGAACCGGCCCGCTCTGGCTCAGCCGACGGTACCCTCGCCCTCGGCTGAACTCCCAACCTCCGACTCGCCGCTCACCTTTTTGATGTTGGACTTGGAGGCCGGGTGGAAATCCTTTTTACACATGAAGTTGGCGAATGACTTCCCCATGGCGACGAGAGCAGCTTCGGGACCGCCGGACGCGAGAAGGGAGCAGGATCAAGGCCGGACCCACAGACTACAATCCCAACCGCCCCTGTGGCCGCATGCACTTCCGGGAAGGAGCGGAAGCTGACCTTTGATTGACAGGACGATCAGCGGCGGAGGATCAGCAGCAGCACTCAGTGCCCCCTCACACCTCCAAACCGTGCGAGGTTAACTCGTCGAAATCGACTCGTAATTGCTAGCAGGTAACTTGAAAGTAAACATTTCTTAGCATGAGCATTTGGTGTTGTGCACCCAAATTTAGTTGTCTTGGATTGTGAATCAGCATATGGGCGATTTGACTAATTCCCAATGTGTAAATCCTTGATACTATTAATCCCGGAAGTGAGTTGACATGAATGACACATCAGTTGGGGTGTAATGGAATATGCTTCATTGGCTTGGATTAGTTCAGCTCTCAAAGAACAAAACAAATATCTAGGACAATAAAATGGAGCTGCAGTGTTGATATTTCTGGAATTATAGAACAGAACACAGCCATTCAGCCCATCATTTCTTAAACATTTCAGTGTAAAAATAATCCAACTGCATTGTTACTTCCTGGCCCTATAAATTTTTACTTTTTCAATTATATATGTGGCAAGGCTGGTAGATCTACTGTCTCACAGTTCCACTGACCTGGGTTCAATCCTGATCTCTGGTGGTATATGGAATTTGCACATTCTCCCTGTGACCACATAGGATTCCTCTGGATGCTCCAGTTTCTTCCCATATCCCAAAGATTAGCAGGTTGGTAAGTTAATTAACCACTGTAAATTGCCCCTCGTGTGTAGGTGAATGGTAGAATGTGGAGGATGTCATGTAGGTTCAGTGAATGGATGCCTGGTGGTTGGTGCAGACAGTGGGTTGCTGTATGTCTCTATGACTATAACAAAGCAACCTACATGATTTGCATCCATTCCACAACTCTCAACACTCAGTACCTCCATCACCAGTGCACTGTGGCTACCATCATCCTAGTTCACCATTGCAACTCAAATCAGATTCTTCAACAGTGGTTCCCAAGCTTGTGACCTCTGCTGCCTTGGGGCAAGGGCAACAAGCAACTGGGAACAGGAACACCTGCTAGCTAGAGCAATGACAGCAGGATATGGTGAATGTCAGCATTGTGTGTTCCCCTCCAAGTTGATTTTGGCTTGGAAATATTTTGACATTCTTCATCGCTGCTTGGTCATGTTCCTAGAATACACTACCTGTTAGAACTTTTAGAAGTACATAAAAATGAAAAGACCAGCAAAGGCAAGTGTGAGGCCCTTACAGGCAAAGACAGGAGAATAAGGAAATGATGGAGGAATTAAACAACTACTTTGTGTCACTCTTCCCAGAAGAAGGTGCACAAAACCTACCTCATACGTGAGAGAATCAAGCGTCGAGCAAGAATGAAGAAAGAAAGAAACCAGTACTAGAGAAACTGGTGAACTTGAAGCCTGGTAAATCTCATGGGCCCATTGATGTACATGCATGAGTTTTGAAGGAAGGTTCCTTTAGAGATTGTTATTGCTCTAGTTAGCATCTTCCAAATTTCTATTGATTCTGGAATTGTCCCTGTGGATTGGAAGATTGCATATATAACCCCATTATTTAAGAAAGGAGAGAGAGGGAAAATGGGAACCACTGAACTGTTGCTCTGACATCAGTGATAGGGAAGGGACTTGAATCTATAATTAAGGATGCGATAACAGATCAATTTGGAAAGGAACAATGGGATTGAGAACAGCAAACATGGATTTAGGAGAGGAAAAGCATGTGTGACTAATCTTGACTTTTGAGGATATAACTAGTAAAGGAGATAAAAAGGTGTGATGTATTTTGATTTTGGTAGTCATTTGATAAGGTCCCACTTACCAAGAACACATGGAATTGGAAATATATTGATATGGATTGATAATTGGATCTTGGACAGAAAGCAAAGAGTGAGAAATAAATGGGTTGGCAGGCTGTGACTAGTAGGGTACTGCAGGGATCAGTCTTTGGGCCCCAGCTGTTCATGATCTATATCAAGGATATGGCTGAACAAATATTTGGAATGTATTATATTTCCAAGCTTACTGAAAAAACTAAACTAGATTGGATTGTGAGTACAGAGGAGGCTATAAAGAGGTTTCAAGGGGAAATGGACAAGCTGGATGAATGGGCAAGAACATAGCAGATGAAGTACAATGTGGAAAAATGTGAATTTAATCACTTTGGTGCACATAACAGAAAAGTGAAGTATTTGTTAAATGTTGAGAGATTGAGTAGTGTTGATGTTCAAAGGGACCTAGGTGTATTAGTATACAAACTGCTGAAGGCCAGCATGCAGGTGTAGTAATTGATTAGGAGGGAAAATGGTATGTTAGCCTTTACTATGAGAGAATTTCTTATTGCATTTAGATAGGATCTAGAGTGTTGTGTACAATTTTGATTTCCTTACCTAAGAAACGATGTACTTGCCATAGAAGGTGTGCAGCAAAGATTCGCTAGGCTGGTTCCAAGGATGCTGGCATATGAGGAGGGTATGAGTCGACTGGGACTGTATCTTCTGGTGTTCAGAAGAATTAAAGGAGATCTGATCAAAACGGAAGAATTCTTAAAGGGTTTGACAGTGGAAAAACATGAGAAATAGGAGCAGGAATAGGCTATCTGGCCCTTCAAGTCTGCTCTGCCATTCATCAAGATCATGGCTGATCTTCTACCTCAGCACCACTTTCCTGCCATATTCCCATATCCTTTCATTCCCTTAATATCCGGAAATCTAGCTACCTCTATTTTTGATATGCCTCTTCAACCCTTCAAAGGGTCAGCACCCTCTAGGTAAAGAAATTTCTTCTCATTTCAATCCTAAAAGGTCTGCTCCTTCTTCTCAGACAATGATACCTTAGTCAGGGGATACCTCCTCCCTACATCCACCCTGTCGAGTCCTGTAAGAACTTTGTAAACTTCAGCTTCATTTGATTAATCTCTAGACAAAGCAGGACTAGCCTACTCAATCTCACCCCAAATGGCAATCCACCATACCAGCAACCCGACTGGTAAAATCTTAATTGTGTTCCAACTGTGACAAGTATATTCATTTTTTCAGCAAGGAAACTAAAACTGTACACAGTACTTCAGGTGCGGTCTCACCAATGCCCTGTACACAGTAATTGTTTTAAGACATGTATACTCTTGTACTCAAAATTCTGCCCAGATAAAGGCCACCAGACAATTTGCCTTCCTAATTGTACCCACATATTGTCTTCAAGTAACTTGTGTAGTAAAACACCCAGGTCACTTTGAACATCAACATTTCCCAATCTATCACCAGTTAAAACATACTGTTTTTGTGGATGATCTCACGTTTTTATTACATTCCATCTGCCATGTTTTTGCCAACCTACTTGACTGGTCTATATTTCCTTAAAGCTCAGCACAACATTGTGGGCCGAAGGGCCTGTACTGTGCTATAGTGTTCTATGTTCTTAAGGAAATTCTACCTATCATCAACAAACTTGAAAATAGGACATTTAGTCTCTTGATATACGAGGAAAAATCTGTGCAGTTCTCAACTAGTCACAGCCTGCCAGCTTGATAAAGACCTGATTATTCCCACTCTGTTTAATGTATGTTAATCAGGTCTTAATCCACATCAGTACATTATCTGCAGTTCCATGAAATGTGTGTGGTATTAGGCAGATCAAGAAGGCACCTTCTCAGGAGCAGTTGCATTGAGTTTTAGCTGCTGGTCTTTAAGGTCAAACCATTTCCTGTATATGAATAGGAAGAAGCATTAATCTCAAAATATTGACAATTTTTCCATACTAAATGAGTGTTGTTTAGTTGGAAGATACCAGCATTCTGATCATACATTAAACCAGAGCTGCATCTGCCATGTTGAAACATAAAACCTCAAGCATTTGACATTTGTTAAATTGCTGTACTTTCATGATCAGTTGATAAACTTATTTAATTTTGAGCTGATGGAGTGACTTTGTGGAGTGAGTTGATGCCACAAAGACAAATCCTTTCTGGGAAGAGAGAGTGTTTGTATTTAAAGGATAATTCAATTATCCATTATCAAAGCACATAATGCCCAGCAGTTTTCACATTGAGTGACCCTATGGACCCATGATCATGCTCTAACGGTTACTTGATTAAAAGCTACGGCTTGCAGTAACCACAAGCTAGTCATACAGCCTACACCAACACCAAAGACCATAGAGGAATACAGGATCAACCTTGAACAAGGCTTTGGGTGGGACTTGGAGTCAAGGTTTTATATCATGGAAATGATAGGCAACTCCATTAGCACTGTTTTGGATCCAAGTGTAAAGGTGCATCAGAAGACGTGGAATAGAATTTAGGAGCCAGGAGGTATTGTTGTGGATGACACAAAGGTTGGAGGTGTTGTCCACAAGAGGACACAGGTTTAAGTTGCTGTGGAGTAGGTATAGAGAAGATGTCAGGGGCAAGTTTTTTACTCTGAGAGTGGTGAGTGCATGGAATGGGCTGCCGGAAACGGTGGTGGAGGCGGATACGATAGGGTCTTTTAAGAGACTTTTGCATAGGTACATGGAGCTGAGAAAGATAGAGGGCTATGGGTAAGCCTAGTAATTTCTAAGGTAGGGACATGTTCGGCACAGCTTTGTGGGCCGAAGGACTTGAATTGTGTTGTAGATTTTCTGTGTTCTATGTTCTATAGCTGATGTATGCTTTCCCACTGTGGCACAAACAACAACAACCCAAACCCAGAGGTCAGCACTACAAACTTGTTTTTCCATCTTCCAAGGTCAAATTCCTCTCATGGAAGCCCAGACTGCTGTTGCCATTGTGATTACCAACGTTTAAAAGAGTTTTAAGCATGTTGCAGAAATATTGCAGGGAATGGGAGTTGTTCTTTGCAATATGAGTTTGCTCTCTTCTTTAGATGACAGCATTTGTGATTGCTGAAACACAACTCTGAGGCTTTTGTTTTCTGTCAGCATGCTGGCCCAGACTGCTGATGCTCGTGTCAAAGATATGTATTTTGAGGTTTGGCACTCTTGACCCACAGCTGCATGGCTGTTTGCCAAGGCCTCCTGCTCTCTCCCTGCTGAAAGCCTGCTGCAGTTGGCTTTCATTTTATGCTTGCACTGTGTGTAGGTTATATGTTTGAATAGTGTGCAGAAGTCATAAGCCATGATGTCAAAGGTTAGCCCTCATTGTTGCATTATGATGGTCAGTTACTGATGGCACTGTGGACTCCAGCAGAGTGAAAGGATCGTGACTACTGCCAAATGTTGACTTGCATGATAAGCTGCCTGTGGTCATACCAGTTGGACTTCAAAGCCACAGAATCACAGAAAATTTACAACAATTCAACCTCATTGCATCTATGCCAATTGAAAAAGAGCAGCCCAAACATGATAGAGGTGTACAAAATATTAAGCGGAGTAGATAGAGTGGACAGCCAGCGCCTCTTTCCCAGGGCACCAATGCTCAATACAAGAGGGCATGGCTTTAAAGTAAAAGGAGATATCGGAGGAAGGTTTTTTACCCAGAGAGTGGTTGGGGCATGGAATGCACTGCCTGGGGCGGTGGTGGAGGCAGGTACATTGGTCAAATTCAAGGGATTACTAGATAAGCATATGTAGGAATTTAAAACAGAGGGATATGTGGGAGGAAGGGGTTAGATAGTCTCAGGTGAGGTTTAAAGGTCAGCACAGCATTGTGGGCCGAAGGACCTGTATTGTGCTGTACTGTTCGATGTTCTATGTTCTATAAACTAATCTCCTTTCCGGAAATAGGTCCTTAATCCTACAGGTTATGCATCTTCACGTGTATGTTTGAATACTTTTTAAAAATGTCCTTTTTCCTAGTTTGCAAGATGTAACCAACAGTATGCCTCAGGAAACAGTGCTGGGCCTCAGCTTTTACAATTTATATGGATGACTTGGATGAAGGCACCAAAGTTGCTAAATTTGCCGATGACACAAAGATGGGTTGGAAAGTAAATCGTGAAGAAGATGTAAGGAGACTGCAAAAGGATGAGATAAATGAGTGTGCAAAGATCTGGCAAATGGAGTACACTATGGGAAAATGTGAAATTTTGGCTGGAAGTAATTAAATTGCAGAGCTCTGAGATGCAGAGGAATCTGGGTGTCCTTTTCCTCTCAAGCAGTCCCTTGAGATCGAGTATGATTTGCTTCCACCCCATTTCTTTTGGCTCTGAGGTGATAGAAAGGGTGAGTTTGGGTAGCCCAGACTTTCATGCCTTTGGTTAATAATGGAAAGCATCCAAGTATGACTTTTTAACCACTCTATAAATCTGAACTGCTACTTTTAAGGATGTGTTATCCTGCACTCCAAGGGACATCAGTTCCTCCAAACCTCAATATCTTCCTATTCACAGACTGCTTCACGGTACAAGTTTTTTGAATTATTCTCCAAACCTCCTGGGCAGATGAAGTCCCCTGCTGAGAGCCCCCCTTCTCTTCATCCCTCTTCCAGCAGCTCATGCTGCTCTGTGTCCTTGCCATGTTGTACTCCAAATTCCTTCATAATTTGAATGCCAATAGGTTGCTCTGTGAGAAAAGACATGGTACATATTTTAAGTAGATATGATCTATCATTTCTTATAATTGATCATGGAAGTGGCTACATAAGTGTAGTAGATGAGAACGAGGAATAATTGTTAGGAGGTAATTGCAGGAAGGGAATTGGTTCTGAAGAATTAATAGAATTCAGTTCTCCAAGCCCCAACAACATTTCCTTAAAGTCTAGGCAATTGAAGGATATCAAAGAGGAGATGGTTCACAGGCTATGACTACAATTTTTCAATCCTCCTTAAATATGCAAATAATACTGTTAAATGGCAAAGTAGTGAATATTATAACCTTATTCAAGAAGGATAATTCATTAACTATGCATTTATTAGTACAAAGTTAGTTGTGGACAAACTTAAAGTTTGCAAATTAAGCATTAGTAAGGAATTTAAACTGTATTGCTTAATTTGTAGTATTTACCTTCACACCAAGTAAATATTTAGATTCTTAATATATCCTTAAAACTGAGCGGTGTTAGCCTCAGTGCTGTCAGATTTTGCTGAGAGAGTGTACTTTTCTTTGTCCAGTACTTCTCTGCCATTCAAATTTGTAATCGTTTTTGCCTTCATCTGTCTGCAATCACATAGACTTTAGCTCAGTCTATTTTATTTCTAATATAACTGTAAACTTAAATGGTGGGGTAAATTTATCAAATATTCTTGATTTTATTAACTCTTTATTGCCAGCCAAGATTCTTGCTACATCCTTAAAACTGAGGGGTATTAGCCACACTACTTTGTTTTTGCCATGTGAGGTTTTACTACCATTTTTAGAATTGTAGCAAAAGCAAGTAGAAATCATTTAGCAACTAACTTGAAATTAATTGATCCCTTTAAATAGGAATGTTAGAGAATTATTCCAGCAACGTGAGGGTAAGAGGTGTTGGTTGAACTATTGAGTTCAACATGGGCAGTGCTGCCATCAAGTTGGGACATACAGTAATAGCTATTACAGTCTGATTATTCTTTATATTTTTAATGGGGTTCAGTTGAACACACCGCTTTTACCAATATCATATCCAGTGCAACTCAGTTATAGATGTGGATGTGCTCATCAGTTGCCACATTGGAATCAGTTCAAAGCTCATAGCATTTCAAAACTTATGCTACTGAGCTGAATTTCACAGCCAAAGTGTGGATGAATAATATAGCCAGAAGTTGAAGTGTTCCTCCCTTAGTGTTCGCTGCTGGGTTATTTTATACTGTGTTGACCTGTGTTTTTGTGCAGTAAATTACAGAAATGACACTGGGTTTATAACACACAAGAGAAATGAACCTAACATATTGTTATTTGCAGGTTTGGTCAAAGAAGTATTTAGTGTGAGTTCTTACACTGGAAATAAAATCTTTAGATTTTTTGCATTGAATAGTACATAATTACTTGCTATTTTTATGTTTTACTTCTCTAGTATGGCTTTCAGAAATAAATATCCTCCAAAGTCCTGTGACACATTTGTGGCTTTGCCTCCAGCAACAGTTGATAATCAGATAATTTTTGGAAAAAACTCAGACAGGCCTTCTGATGAAGTCCAGGAAGTTGTTTTTTATCCTGCAGCAACCTATCAACCAGGAGATAAGGTTGAGGTGAGAGAATTTCTTTCCTTTTACATTTTAGATTCAGTATTAAGGCATGCCTGCATGATTTTAGTAAGTGTAGCGAAGTTAAAAACAAACTTGCAAGTATGTTACAAGATTGTAAATTGGACTTTTTAAAATAAAGAACCATAGATTTTAAAGGTTAATAACATACATATATATTTCAGAGTTTACAGAATAAAACCAAATTCTGTTCAGGAGTGGTTACTTGACTTCATTTGTAGGTTTGTAGTTTTATTTATAAGGGCTTTAATGCACATTATTACCCTTACACAAGCAAATGGTTGAGTATACTTAGTATGAAAAGGCTGGATACATTTTGAAATAAAACTAAGGAAGTGCAAGACCAAAATATCCTATCTGGTCTGATCAGCTCATCCTATTTTCTTTCAGGTGTCTGTAAAATACCTGTTCAATTTTCAAACTCCGCCTCTCTTGCCTTCTCTGGCTGACGATTACCTGTGTTCATTGCTGCCTGTGGAAACTTCATTAATCTAATCATTCTGTTTACCTGTCCTCTTCTGAGGTCTTTTCAATTAGCTTTCTTTCAAGTTCAAGCTCTAGTTCTAGAACTTGTAATGAAAGGGATTATAGATTTCAATTTTGTGGAGTGAATATGTCAGCATTTATTGTCCCCAATAAGTGACAGCAACTTCCTCATTTCTGCATACCTGCTTACAAATGCACAAATTCAGAGGTTGCTGTTAGAGGTTTGCTCAAGCATGTTCCAATGCTTGATTTTTCATGTGGGAGTGGGAACTCAGGTAAAATGATCTATAATTTTTTTTTGCACCTGCCAAAGAAACCTGTGTCGGGTAAGGGTTGGCACAGCTGGTCTTTTTCCATTGGTTTGAATGGAAGGAAATGGATGTAAGAGCTTCAAGTTGATCTTTGTTAATCTAAGGAAAACTTCATATAGATTGTGACTTTAATAATTTTTTAATTCTTTTTTTAAAATCTCTAATGGATAGTTTAGATATTTCAATGCATTCAGGATGTTTAAAATTGTTGAAAGTCCTTTGAAGCATATTAGCCTGTTTTTGCTTGAATTATTTAAAGTCTTTTAGTATACTTTTTTATGTTTTCAGTTTCTACATGTTTTTGAATCCCTCAAAAACATTAAGGCCTAAAAATTTATTTACATGATTAAAAATAAAGTGCACTGCAGTCAGAAACTTGGCATTACCCAGAGTACTGCAATATATTCCATTTTTCTGAGTGCCTTAGTTCTCATTGAGAATTTGGAGCAAAGATTTTCATTTTTGCTTGTACAAGCAAATTTTTTTCAGCATGATATTCCACCAAATGACACCAATGACAGTGCAATGCCCAATGTTAGCCTTCCCAGCATGATTTCCATTTTTTTCAGTCTGAAAAGCAGGTTCTACTCACATCATTTCTTCAGAAACTTAGCTGCTGCAGCAGTCAAACTTCATACTTTGTTCTCACTGAGATTTGTGACCTCAAATACATAAGTGTACTTGGATTGCTTTGCCTATATGGTGTAAAAGGTCATGATCACTTTCAGTTTCCAAGCTTTAGAGTCATTCCAGGCTGCTACTGCTAATCACTGTAACATCTGACACATTGCTTCTTAGTGTCACATTATATAATTTGCCAAAATGTGATATTCAAGGAGAGAAGATTGATTTATCTTCACACCACAGGAATAGACAGAGCAGGTACAGCCATTTGCCTGGTTCACAGGGTTCCCCAAATTGCAGGCATTCATAGACAACATTCACACTGTATTAGTCCTGACAGGGACCTCACTGATGCCTTCTCTCAAGAATGTCTGACCATAGCACATCCGTGGCAAACATTCACTAAGCAGCCAAACTCACCTGTAGCTGGAAAAGTGCCACTTACATTACATTATATCACTTCTAAAGGTTGGCTGCCAAAGTTGCAGCTGTGAGGCTAAATGTCAGCAGCAGCAAGAACTTACTTTGATATTAAGACTACACAGCACTTAACAGGAAAATCTAACAATGATGTTCTGGTAACCTCAGAATTGAAGATGGGGAGTTTTAAAAACAGTGTCAGGTTGACATACAACATTGATTTAACATCATGAAAGTAATTTCTAGCTCTGGCTATTTTAAGCATTTGACAATCTTTGACTGTTCCCACTAAGCCAGGATACAATTTCATTGATTCACATAGTTGCTTGCCTCTTTTGTGTTTGCTTGTTTTGGCTGCCATATGTGATCCCATAGTGGGAGAGAAGGCCCTTCTGTAAGAAAAACAAGCCAGTAACTCTCTGTCCAAATAACTATAATCAAGTTTTCCTTAAAAATAAAGTAACTTGTAAAGTGCAGAGTAGTAATAACAATAATGTACTTCAAAAACACTAAGTTCAAAAAATTTGAAACAATAAGTAAATATTTATTAAATTCAGCAATAAAGCAATTTCCTAACAGAAAAATAAGCATGGTTGATGAGTATACAAAACTTGGGAGAAACAAAACAACATACTTTTTGTTAACAGCTCATATTGCTCCATGTACAATATGTGTTGCGTCAAAGCAGCAGATAAAAAACAGTATTAAATCAAATATTCTTCGGAAGGCAAAACATCTATCCAAGACAAGGATTCACATTGGCCACTGCACATTATTATGATGAGAACAGATATGGGACTTGTGCCCCTGAGTGAGCTAAAACCATTTTGTAGCTGGGTTCTGAGTTAATAAGTGGCCCTTATCTCTTTGTTGAGCAGTTGCCTCATATGAATACTAAAATTGGGAGCTTTTGCTTGTTGTTTTGTATCAGTTAACCCAAAATCATCTGACATTGACCTGTATCAATGATGTTTAGTATATTGATTGTATCATGTTTAGAGTTGATGCATTACATTATATGAGCAGCAGTTTTCAAAGTATAATTGAGCCTCATATTACTGTTATGCTCTGAATAGGACTTGTGATTACATGTATCTATACACTCTGGCTCTTGTTTCCGACTTGCTTGCTGTTTGTCAATCCAAAGTCCTCTATACTCCCTTGCTTAGCCCCCTTTTCTAAACCTTCACTTTAATCTAAAGTCTGTGGAACATTACTCCAAGGCTCCTATTATACAATAACAGAGAAGATATGATACAAATAAATGCAGAAAATGCTGGAAATATCAAGCAAGACAGACAGGATCTATGGAGAGAGATACAGAGTTAATACTTCCAGCCGACGACCTTTAATCAAAGCAGTTCCAGCACTTTGTGTTTTTATTTCAGACTTCTAGCATCTGAAGCATTTTTTTGCTTTGAGGGTATGAGGCAAGGCACACTCCTGCTAAATTATTCTTCTCTTATATCATTCATTCCTAACAGCTGGTCTTTTATTAGGTGTGGGTGACACCGCACAAAGAAACAAGTCGCTGTACTGAAGAGATATGGCATCTTCAGTGTTTAATGATCCAGAAGTTTGCCTTGTTTCTCTATCCACAGATGGTCCCTGACTTGCTGAGTATTTACAGTATTTAATGATCCATTTGAGAAGACCCCATTTCTATATCAGCCCAGCCTGTCCTGTCTACAAAAATCTAACAGTGCTAGATTAACCTTAGTTGTCATATAAATCTACAGCCTTTATTTCAGCCAACAATTAGCTTTTAATAAAATTTTTTAACAAATAAGCTGGGCTATTACTTGTTTCCATTTCCTCCCAATACATTTTAGTGGCCATTTGCACAAAGCAACAGTTTCCAATATCATGCAGGCAAAAATCTAAGCAGAGCGCAAGTATTATACCTCCCCTATTGCATGTGTTATCATTTTCAAATTAAGCATTTTGATGCACATAATTAATAGAAAAATGGAAAAATGAAGAATTGTCAAGATTTTACACAGGGGACCAAACCATTCAGCTACGTCAACCATAACTGCTTAATCTGCGCTTTTAAGGACAGTCACTGCTAAAAGTTTTCTTTTTAAAATGTCAGTAGTTTTGTTAATCTATGGTTTAGAGGCAGTATTATTTTTGTTTATACTTTTCTGTGATTTTTTTTAAGTTCTTAATAAATGATAGTTTATTATATATTTTTGTTAATACAGGATCACATTCTTGCAACCTAATTTCCTTATTGGGATTGCAGTGGAATAGAGGGCACGAGGCAACTTGCCTGTTTTTGAGAGATTCTTTAAAATCCTATTGTGTGGAACATGTTGCGTCCAAGCACCTTCTCCCAGCTGGTAGTCACCACCATTCTGCTGTAACCTCCTTCACCAATGTGCTGTCAGTTTGGTAGCACTTATCACTGAGTCAGAGCTTGTTCAATTCCATTTCATTACAATTAATCTAGTGTACCTAGTAGTAATGTTGTTTAGGACCAGCTTCACCCTGGTAGTGCCACAATCCATCTTATGTTTATCGACCTATATTAGACTATTGTTTATTGACTACAGCTCCACCTTCAATACTATAATTCCAGGCAAACTCATCACCAAACTCCGAGACCTGGGAGTCAACACCTCCCTCTGCATCTGGATCCTTGACTTTCTGACCAAAAAACCGCAATCAGTAAGGATAGGCAGCAACACCTCTGCCATGATTATTCTCAACACTGGTGCCCCACAAGGCTGTGTCCTCAGCCCCCTACTCTACTCCCTATACACTCATGACTGCGTGGCCAGATTCTGCTCTAATGCCATCTACAAGTTTGCAGATGATACCACTGTAGTGGGCCGTAGCTTAAATAATGATGAGTCAGAGTACAGGAAGGAGATAGAGAGCTTAGTGACATGGTGTCATGACAACAACCTTTCGCTCAATGTCAGCAAAACAAAAGAGCTGGTCATTGACATGAGGAAGGGGGGTGGTGCACATACACCTGTCTACATCAACGGTGCTGAGGTCGAAAGGGTTGAGAGCTTCAAGTTCCTAGGAGTGAACATTACTAATAGCCTGTCCTGGTCCAACCACGTAGACGCCACAGCCAAGAAGACTCACCAGCGCCTCTACTTCCTCAGTAGGCTAAAGAAATTTGGCATGTCCCCCTTGACACTCACCAACTTTTATCGATGCACCATAGAAAGCATCCTATCTGGATGTATCATGGCTTGGTATGGCAACTGCTCTGCCGGTGACTGCAAGAAACTGCAGAGAGTTGTGGACGCAGCTCAGCACATCACAGAAACCAGCCTCCCCTCCATGGACTCCGTCTTCTCACTGCCTCAGTAAAGCAGCCAGCATAATCAAAGACCCCACCCATCCGGGACATTCTCTCTTCTCCCCTCTCCCATCAGGCAGAAGATACAAAAGTCTGAAAGCACGTATCACCAGGCTCAAAGACAGCTTCTATCCCACTGTTATAAGACTATTGAACGGTTTCCTAGTACAGTAAGATGGACTTCCTCATTATGACCTTGCACCTTATTGTTGACCTGCACTGCACTTTCTCTGTAGCTGTGACACTTTACTCTGCATTCTGTATTGTTTTACCTTGTACTACTACAATGCACTATGTAATGAATTGATCTGTATGAACGGTATGCAAGACAAGTTATTTTACTGTACCTCGGAACAAGTGACAATAGTAAACCAATTCCAATACTAATTAAATATTAGTCGTTTTAATAACTTCCTAATTTGGGAATCCTGCATCAATTTGCTATCACTAAAGATGATCACCTATCCACTTTCTACATTTTCTCAGTGTGAATTGAACTGAGCAGAATTGTCTTTTGGGTGACCATACACTGGAGCTTAATGCAGGAACTTGGTATTCTTTTGAATGCTGCAGAGACTATTTTTCTACTATTTGTTGTAAATATACTTTGGATTTGTTGAGGATAAATATTGCATTCACATACTCACGAAGGTTCTCTGGGTCACCTTCTTTTGTTTCAAACTTTAAAATAGATCTTGTTAGACTGAACTCTGTGTACAAAGCTTTCACAAGAATTAAATTCCTCATGCTCAATTTACACGAGTACTTGAGTAAAATATCAAAAGGCCATCAGAATGGAAAATGATAACAGTAATTTAGTCTACATCTGTGAGAATATGTGATGAATTAAAATTATGTCATTCTTTACTTTTCAGTGTACATACATAAAGATTGATCAGGTTGGAAAGACGCATGCTGTTGTCCTTAGCCGTCCATCTTGGTTATGGGGGGCTGAAATGGGTGCCAATGAACATGGAGTATGCATCGGCAATGAGGCAGTCTGGGGAAAAGAAGAGCAAAATGACAAAGAAGCCCTATTGGGCATGGATTTAGTAAGGTTTGAATTACTTCACTGCAAGTTGAATAATTCTTTGCGGAGAAGGTGGCAATTTGTGTACTCACTATAATGCTTTGCTGTTTTTCACGTTTTTTTTCTTTTATCTGCCAGCAGGGACTAAATTACTCATCCAACTTGCTTCTACTGAGCTTTCTAAGGTCCTTTGCAGTATGTGATGCTGTTGCTTACCCCAGAGCTCACAGATGTATCCCCAAGATGGTTGGTACTTAGGCACCATTTTCCTAAGAACCACCCAACTTCAAGTTTCTGAGGTTGAACCACAAAGCCAAAGATGCTTCCTTCCACTTCGATCATGTGCAGCATCGCCAATCTCCTACAGTGGCTACAGCCAAGTTCCCAATTGCTGCATTCCTTTTTGAGTGTAATGCTGGGTTTAATTTTAGTGGAGGTGATGATTGACCTTGACCTTGATTGAAATTGACCTTGAGAAACCCGTTATGTTTAAAATCAAGTATTGATTGAGATACACCTTTGGAACTGCCTTAATCTATCTTGATCAATGCAACCTTGCAGACTACTGCCCATTTCCAACCATCCTTTCCGGTCCAAAGCCATGTTGATGCTTCCCAAATCTATGCGAATCATTTTCAGAGGTCCATATTTGAATCCCTCCAATTTCCACTTCTGTCACAGAACCAAAGCAGCCCCTTCCAAAATCACAAATAGCATCCTGTGTAATGAAAGATAATTGGAATTAATTTGCAAAAACTGTCACATCTTCTAGTATCATTTTGGAAATTTATAGCACTGGTTTTTTGACCCTAGTAGGTAAAATTAACTTCATCTGAGAAAGGAACATAATGAAGAAAGCAATAACAGAATAATTTATCAAAAACTTAAAAAAAGAAAATAATCCATTTTAACATTACACAGCATCATATCCATGCATATGATTATACCACATTTAAAAGTATGAGTCATTATTATTTGTTCAGTTATTAACAGAACTATATATGTTTATTTGTAAAGCAAACTGCTTAAACTTGATTATCACCTGATTGATGATAATCTATAGGTCAACTTGTTATCTCGTAGACTGGTTTGAATCTTGGTCATGAGAAGCACAATTTCTTCTGAAGTACTTATTTATGGATTATGTACATTTTCCTAGACTTGGACTTGAACGGTCTGAAACAGCAGAGGAGGCAGTCGATATTCTCACAAATCTGCTAGAGAAGTATGGACAGGGCGGAAATTGCACAGAAGATGAAGTTACTTTTACATATTACAACAGCTTTCTGATTGCTGACAAGAAGGAAGCATGGATATTAGAGACTGTTGGTAAATACTGGGCAGCAGAAAGAGTTTCAGGTATATAATGATATTATACATCAGTCTTAAAGTAGATAGAATAATTTGCCTTTTAAAATAAAACTGAACTGGTGACAATTGTTGAATTTTGTTCAGACACAGCTGACCTTTTTAGACGATATTCAGGGGATTTAATTTATGTATACCAGAATTTTTGGAATAAAATAGCTTTGTTAAACTTCAGGGGAGAAAAACACCGGAGATATATAGTTAGTTGATATTCATGCCCCAATTGTGAACCAAACAAAATTAGCACAAGAGTTTGCTCTCAAGGCCTCACGTTGTATATATAATCTTCCATATGATGTCTTAATGTAGCAGCTTCTTTTTTTGTGAAGTGTGAACACAATTTCTGTTTTTGCTTCTGTCCAGCCTTCCCCAGTTGCCTTGATTCTCAGTATTTCATTGTAGTTATTTCTCCCTCATCCCAGGCCTTCTCACTTTCCAGACATTGTGATGGATGTTGTTGTCAGTCAAAACTTCAACCTGTGGATTTCTAACATCTCATCAACCTCTTACTACTTATACTGAACCTTGTTATTACCATCCAATCTTTTTTTTAATAGGGTCAAGGACTAGAGTGAAAGCGGGGATTGGGGGGACATTTCAAATTATTAGGTACATGCAGACCATTAAAGCGAAATGTTCAAATATGTCCAGAAAATTTATGGCTTTGGTGTGTTGATTGAAATCTTTACTTGTGGGAACAATATGTGAAGGACTATTCAAGTAATGGGTGGTGGGAATTTGAGGAAAGGTCATTTAGTAAGTGGCTATGGCAGCCTAAAAAGGAATTTGAAACAGAAGTATCCCCTCCTTCTTTGGGCAGGCATGTCTCCTATTACCCACAATAGCTTTCAGTTAAAGGTTCTTTTCTTCATACCTTTGCAATCTATTGTCCTTCAATCACTTGCACTTTCTCTGGATTATTGAATAGAAAATGCTTCTCCTCCCACCTCTCTCCCCACCATCCCCAAACCCTATCTGCTGCTAGTTGCAATTCATAGTTGTGTTAGTTGGTCTGGTAGTTTCACATTTTCAATATTCTTAATGCTTTAGATCATGTATTATTGAGCGCTAAGGGCAATCTAATGGAGTGGCAGAGAACATCTCTCTTCGATTTTCTGCTGCTGCACAGAAAATGAAGGACAGGAAGCAGAAAATCCCAAAAGGAGTAGAGGCTGATATTCCAAATTTGCAGATATTGTTGACATAATAGTGATGATTTTCTTGTGATTACTTGGTCAACAGTCATTATTGTGAAATAATCATCTAAAACTTGCATATATTTGCTTAGCTGTTAATTTATCATAAAATGATTAACAACTTAAGTCATTTACAGTAAATAATAGTTAAACAGAAAAATATGATTGTCTTACATTTTTTTGTTGTGCTCAGAAGGGGTACGGAATATTTCCAATCAGCTTTCCATAACAACAAAGATTAATAAAGAGCACCCGGAGTTGAGAAGTTATGCAAAGAATCGAGGGTGGTGGGACGGTAAAAAAGAGTTCAACTTCACTGCTGTGTATTCCTATCAGGACTCCACTAAGGAACTGGATAATCGATATTGTGCTGGCTTCCAACTACTTAATAAGCATAAAGGTAATTAAAAAAAGATTAACTTTGAAATTGGTCTCTTACGCATAGAATAATTAATTAATTCCCTCAACAATGTTATTAAAGAGAACATAGGTTTTCAGATGGAGTCCAAAATTGTTTCCAATTAAAGAAATTCAGAAACTTTTTGTACAAATATGGAATTGAAAAAAAAGTTCAGTTTGTGGTTGTGCAAAGATCTTATTTTAATTTTCTAGGATGAGTATTCAACTTTATAAATTTTACATCAGTTTTTCTTTCTATTTATAGGACCTGTACATGATCTTTGTAAGACATCTGTTATAGCAAATGTTTGTGTAAAGGGGCTAGTTTTCCAAGGATCTATATGCTATTTTATCCATATGCATGTCTTATGAAGATAGGCTGAGTGAGCTAGGGCTTTTCTCTATGGAGAGCAGGAGGATGAGAGGTGACTTGATGGAGGTGTACAAGATGATAAGAGGCATCGATTGAGTGGGCAGTCAGAGACTTTTTCCCAGGACGAAAATTGCTAACACAAGGGGGCAGAATTTTAAGGTGATTGGAGGAAGGTATAAAGGGGATGTCAGAGGCAAGTTTTTTTACACACAGAGTGGTGGGTGCGATCAAACTGTAGCACGTTTAAACTTAGAAAAAATTAGGAGTGGTACTGTTGATCCTTCGCTTAAATTTGAGGAAGTTTGGAGTTCATTTATTCAATATTTCTGTATGATATAAACTGACCTTTTTCAGATCCCTTTCAATAACCCTTGAATGCAGAGGAGCGGAGTTGACAACGTAGTAATGTTTTTTTTTCTTTTTAATTGAAGAAATATCAGTCCAGTTTTTTTTTTGAAGTTTTTGTTTTTTTTGGTTTATTATCAATATTCTTTTGATTTGGGGGTTCTTCTTTCATATAATTAAGTTTCATTTCTTTTCAATCTTTCCTTTTGTATTTGTTCACTTAATAAGAGAACGGGAGGTCTAGATTACTTTTTTGTACTCCTTGTGATTTTATATATATATATATTGACTGTTATGATTGCTATCCTGATCTCTTTGCACCATATGTATAATTACTAATGTTATATATATTATTTTGTACTAATTTGAAAATTAATAAAAAGACTGAAAAAGAAAAGAGTGGTGGGTGCGTGAACGCACTGCCGGCAGAGGTTGTGGGGGGCAGGTACATTAGGGACATTTAAGAAACTCTTAGATGGCCACACGAATGATAGAGAAATGGAGGGCCATGTGGGAGGGAGGGGTTAGATAGATCTTAGAGCAGGATAAAAGGTCAGCACAATATCATGGGCCGAAGGGCCTGTACTGTGCTGTAATGTTCTATGTTCTTTATGTTAATAGTGTGAGAGAGTAAAGTTGTTCAACTGTAAACATTGGACAATGGATTTTATGATTTTTCAGAAGGACATTGCACACTTTAGTTGGGAAATTATTTTTGATCTGTGAGAGAACCTTTCAAGAAATTGGAATATTTTAAGAGCTAATTAAATACAAATGATATAAACTGGTAATAGTAGAAGGATGGGGTAAAGAGACGTTGCGCTTTTAAGGAGACACAAGAGACTGCAGATGCTGGAATCTGGAACAACAAACAAAATGCTGGAGGAACTTGGTAGGTCAGGCAGCATCTTTGGAGGGAAATGGACAGTCGATGTTTCAGGTCAAGACATTTCAGGTAAGAGCTGGCCAGCGATAGGGGGATCCAGGTGAGGAGGGGTGTTAGATGGAGCTCCACCCCTTCCCGTCACCTCCTTATACTTGCTACCTCCTCCTATCTTTCAGTCCAGATGAAGGGTCTGGACCCGAAACATCAACTGTCCAATTCCCTCCACAGATGCTGCCTGACCTGCTGAGTTCTTCCAGCATTTTGTTTGTTGTACTTTTAAGTTGCATTAAGATGTAATTGAGCTATATCAAGTGAGGATAAGACAGACTCAATAAAATAACTGGTGTTTTCCTGGTGCTTTACATCTGTTCTGATTCTGAGGTTGCTTTAGTTTTTGCCAATATGAAAGTGGTTTTAGAAATTATATATACAGTACATGGTTTTTACTGAGTAGAGCAATAATCAGCTGCAAGCAAGAGAGGTTGATAAAACAATCTATAGATAAACATATAAAATATCTTATGACAGTTTTTATTCATTGGTAATACTCTCACCTCTGAGTGAAAAGATGTAGATCAAGTTTCAGATCACTTAACCAGAATCACTAAAACAAACTGGCCCAGAAAATCCTGCCAACAGCAAGCTACCTGCTCTTGCTTCTGAACCACCAAATCTACCTTTTGTAGGCTTTCAGTTTAATTTGCTGCTAAATGCTTTCCCAATCCTGAACAGAAGGCCTACCTCATGGCAGGGTCTTGTACGTATTAGTGCAACTGCTGATGGTGGCAGAATAAATCAACATATAAAACAGCAGAATAAACTATGATGGCTATGTGTCAAATACTAACCCCTCCCCTCAGCTTAGTCAGTTGTCAAACCTGTGAAAAGCTTGAAGTGTTTCTGATTTTCACAGGGGATACAAAGGTCAGAGGATAAAATGCCATAATTTGTCTTTATCATTACCTACTTTGTTTTTAAATTTGAAAGATTAGTTTACATTATGTTCATGTTTATAATAGGAAATATTAGAGTTGAAACAATGATGGAAATTCTCCGGGACAAAGAGAGTGGTATTAATATGGAAGGTGGCTTCACAACAACAGGAAGCATGGCCTCCATTCTTCCAATGGACACCAATCTCCACTGCATTCATTTTTTTACAGCAACTCCTTATCCTGAGAGGTAAAGCAAAACACACTCCTTCAATTGTTCATGTATTTCATTTTGTTTTATCTTTATTTTTTCTTGATCATTAGCTTACGATATATTAAGATTAAAGTAATTATAATGGAACCCTTTTATGCAAAGAAGTTTCAAAAATCAAACCAATGCAACCTATCAGAGTACAAAACAGATTGAAATAAAACATTTCAATGGACATAGAGGAAAGGAAGAAAGCCTGAGGATAAATCACTTCAAAAGGCCAATGAATAAAAACTGAAGAACAAAAGCAGTCAGTCAGTTGGAGCAAAGAGAGGGAACCTGACGGAAAAAAGTGTGAAGTCCTAACAAATAAAATGTGAATGAATCAGCAATAGAGACTGCAAGGAGAGTTGAATGAGCCTGAGAAAAAACAAAAAGAGAGGTCAGGTAAGAACAGAAGAAGGTAGCCAATAAGAGTAGAGAGAACGATCTCTTGCAGTGGTCGAAAAGGCTTAAAAAAACAGTAGTAGAACATGGCTGAGAAGGTAGATAATGATCTTCAGGGAAGTATTGGTATTGGTTTATTATTGTCACTTGTACCGAGGTACAGTGAAAAACTTGTCTTACAAACCGATCTTACAGGTCAATTCATTACACAGTGCAGTTACATCAAGTTAGTACAGAGTGCATTGATGTAGTACAGGTAAAAACAATAACAGTACAGAGTAAAGTGTCACAGCTACAGAGAAAGTGCAGTGCAATAAGGTGCAAGGTCACAACAAGGTAGATCGTGAGGGCTTGAGGTTATAGGTCATAGTCCATCTCATTGTATAAGGGAACTGTTCAATAGTCTTATCACTGTGGGGTAGAAGCTGTCCTTAAGTCTGGTGGTACGAGCCCTCAGGCTCCTGTATCTTCTACCCAATGGAAGAGGAGAAAAGAGAGAATGTCCCGGGTGGGTGGGGTCTTTGTTTATGCTGGCTGCTTCAGCAAGACAACGAGAGGTAAAGACAGAGTCCAAGAAGGGGAGGCTGGTGTCCGTGACGCACTGGGCTGTGTCCACAACTCTCTGCAGCTTCTTGCGATCTTGGGCAGAGCAGTTGCCATACCAAGCCGTGATACATCCTGATAGGATGCTTTCTATGGCGCATCGGTAAAAGTTGGTGAGAGTCAAAGGGGACAAACCAAACTTCTTTAGCCTCCTGAGGAAGTAGAGGCACTGGTGAGCTTTCTTGGCCATGGCATCCACGTGGTTTGTCCAGGACAGGTTGTTGGTGATGTTCACTCCCAGGAACTTGAAGCTGTCAACCCTCTTGACCTCAGCACCATTGATGTAGACAGGTGTATGTACACCGCCCCCTTTCCTGAAGTCAATGACCAGCTGTTTAGTTTTGTTGACATTGAGGGAAAGGTTGTTGTCATGACACCATTCCACTAAGCTCTCTATCTCCTTCCTGTACTCCGATTCATCACTGTTTGAGATACGGCCTACAACAGTGGTATCATCTGCAAACTTGTAGATGGAGTTAGAGCAGAATCTGGCCACACAGTCATGAGTGTATAGGGAGTAGAGTAGAGGGCTGAGGACGCAGCCTTGAGGTCCACCAGTGTTGAGAATAATCGTGCCGGAGGAATTGCTGCCTATCCTCACTGATTGCGGTCTGTTTGTTAGAAAGTCAAGGATCCAGTTACAGTATTGTGAGGGGTCAACTGATATCATGAGGAAAGCAAGCAACAGGGAATCAAAGATTGGCAATTGCTTGTCTAAATTTGTGCTGATTACAAAATAATGGAAAAGAAAGTTTAAAAAAAGACATTAAAGTTATGTACAACAGATCTGAGGGACACAATTAAGTTTGTTTATTGCGCTAGCTAGTTTATTTTTTCCTTGTTGATAATTCAGTTGAATGTAGAGTTCCTTGTCTTAGATTGATAGGTATCAATTCCAATGTATTTTGTTAATTTTATATTATTTTGGTATCCTAGTCTTTTGCAAGTTGCTCAATGTTTATAGGTCAATGACTCAGAGAACTGTGTCGAGTGTTTTTACGCTCAGGGTTGCTGTGAAATCACATTGCGGTAATATCTATTAGTCTGTGGATCATGCTGAGTTTGCATTCTGTTCCATGGAACGCCAATGCATTTTGTGCATACTGGACAAGCCTGTATGCAGCAAGTGCCACCATTTGAGCTAAAGCTTCAGTTGGAAACAGTGCATCTGGAAGTGAGAGTTCTTTGGATTATACATTCCAGGAGGTGCTCTGACCAAAGCAGAAAGGGAGTATAGGGGGAAACTGTTATACTAATGTCATGAGCTTCACTTTTAAAAGTCCATAGACCTATGCTAGTTCTAAGAATTTAATTATTATTAAAAGAATTAAACTGCATCTGCACAGCAGTGTTACACAACGTTCCTAATAAAAGGAGGCAACATGAAACAGATAGAGGAGGGATTACTGACGCATTGCTACAGAAAAATCAAGTGTGAATTAAACATTGGAGAATACAATATATTTAGAAAAGATAGAGAGGGAAAATGGGAGGTGGATTAGTGCTACTTACAAGATGTAACTTAATGACAGTAGAAAAATGACAAAAACAGCATCCATACAGATGGAGATTAAATATAATAAAGAATCAATTATACTAATAGTCTATGATCCACCTAAACAGTGGAAAAGAGGTGGAAGAAATATGCAGACAAATTTGATGAAATGAGTGAAAAAAATACTAATAATAGGGGACTTAAGCTATCCCAATATTAATTGGACCAAAGAGATATGTAATTAGGAAAATGAAAGGATTTCCTACAATATACACAGGACTTACTTGTAACCCAATATATATACATAAAGAAAGAATTTGCTTCGGATCCAGTAGTGGGGAATGAACTGCAGCAGACAATATAAGTGGGAGAACGTCTAGGAAATAGTGGCCATAATATAACATGCTCTGAGCTGATAATAGGTAAGGACACTTATGAAGAAAAGCAGGTTAATAAATTTCAGAAAAGCTGATTTTGAGATAGTGAGAAAATGAGTTACAAATTTGGCAAACAATAATTAACAATACAAATAGTATTCAACAGAATGCAGGAAAAGTATATTCCACTAAACGGAGCCATAAGGAAATAACTGAGGGTAAGGAAATACATCATCATGGACGGTTCTGCAGTTTGTGTATTTAATGTAAAGAAGAATACAAAGGAATTAGGAGAAAAATATTTAGTCAAAACAACAATTTCATAGTTACTCTCCGCTTTCCTGATCAAGTTATCAAGAAACATTTAATAAAATAGTAAAATATTTTACAGACAGATCAATAAAAAAAGTAAGTTTGGGATGGGAGTAAGGAAATTATAGGATGGACTGGGCAATACCACAGCCATACCAGGGAGATGGCAGAAATATTAGATCTTCATTTGGTATTTACCAGGAAGATAGAACAGGTATGAGATTAATAGTGAGATGAGTGATGAGCGATTAATATAGAAAAGGGAGATATATTAAATAAACTAATGAAACTCAAAGTTGATAAAAACACCTAAGATAAAAACATCTGGATTTATTGTATCCACACATTTTAAAAGAATTTAGAGAAGAGGTATATAAGCATTATTACACACATTTAAAAGTTGTAGTGTCTGAGACTGGTGGATAGCTAAGACAATACCTATACTTAAGAAGGGGGATAGAATATTCATATGAGGAAGCTCAAGTGAGTGATCAGTTCATCTGTGCAAGGCCATTTATCCATTTTTCTCTCTCTTGTTCATTTAGTCTTGCAAGCCTGGAGAATTTGGTCGGTTCAGCTCTGGCAAGCAGGACTCCCTTCTTCTCTGCCTAGCTGACCAGGCTGACTGACTGCAGTAACATTGTGTTACTGCTTCAATTCCATGGCCAAAAATTGGCTGAGTGTCAAGTTGCTGAGTGTTTCAGAGCAAGTGGTGTCTCTCATAGTCTTGAATTCGTCACATATTTTCAGCCTACACTGTTAGCCAACAAACAATAGGTATTTATGGTCATTGTCTTGATGCCTCAAAATCATCATTCTCAATGAGTGACAGTGTGTTTGGTCAAGCTGCCTGTAATTTCTGTATTACGAAACATTTTCTGAGTAACCACCAGATGTCATTGCTGTTGCATCACTTTCTCACTGCTCACAAGGTTTAAGGTGAAAACACCAACAATGAAATACACCATGAAAGATGATATATTTTGTTGAGAATTGGTTATAAATCATGATTTAGTTTCATTAATCAACATAACTTTTTCATTGTTAAAGTAAAATAAAAATAGTTGCAAGTAGTTGGGATTTACTAAACATTCCGGTTTGTCTTTTCTTAGGTCCGTTTTCAAACCATTTATTTTTGTTCAAAATATGAGGCAGTTTTTACAGACAAGTTCACCTTCGTTTGGTCCCGATGATCCAGTAAAAAAGAATCCACGGTTCCAGAGTAAACCAGACAGAAGGCATGCACTCTATAAAAAGCATGAGGTGGCAGCTGCATTCATGGAGACAAAAAGGGTATTTAAAATATGTTATTATCTGTTAATTAGGACTGTCAATTAATTGCCATTAATGCATGTGATTAACACAATAGCAAATTATTCAGTTAATAATTTTATCATGTTAATTGCATATACTGCCAAAGTTTGACAAAAATCTTACACTAGCTTTGTTCTGGCATTGTGCCTCAACTCCCAGCCCTATGCCAATCCCCATTTTTATGCCCTGAGGTGAGGGTTGAAGGAAGGGAGAGTAGGAGGAAGGAGTGAAAAAGGGATGGGTAGTGAGAGAGAGCGAGTAAGCAAAATACTCATAGTTACACTGAGACTGTTTCACAGCAGTTGTAGGTTGCACATTGAGGGTCTAATTTCTGTTGGGTCAGCCAAATTGGGTCAGCCAAATTGGGTATTATAAATGGTGAAGTCATTGCATCTAATACTTGGAAATGTCAGATGGATTGCCTGGTGCAGTTTCCCATCAGACACATTTTCACGTGCAATCCTGCCCTCTCAGATGCTCCAAACTCTATTCCTCCACCTTCCTTGATCAGCATTATGAGTCATCTTTTGAAATTTATTTCAATCCTCAGACTAAAGCTTCTAAGATGCTCCAAGATATAAAAGCACTGGAGAAGAAACAACTGGAAACAGTAGAGGATGTCCTACGGAATGGAATACCAGATACGACAAAAGTTGTTCACCTCTTTTCTAATTGTGTATCTGAGGAAATGGAAATTTACAATTTGTAATTATCCAATCCTACTGCATATTTCTGTGGAGATATTTCTGATTTGAAGATGCATTGCCACAAAAAAATGATAATGATTAAACATCTGCCATATAAAGACTCAAATTGACCTGTAATATCCAATAATAACTTGTAACATTCTAGTAAGATAATAGATAAAAATAAAATAATTGTACATTTTGCATTTCTATTAAAGCCACATTATATTATTTGCAATAATACTACCATAATCAATAATTGTGGACTGTGCTTTGATGTTGGATCCTTTGATGATGGTGTCCACTAGCAAAATTGTATGAATTCCCTAAAAATGAACTGAGAATCAATCACTGGATGTCCAACAGCAACTCCCTTTATTTGAATGGAGAAAAAGATTGCAAGAAAGCATGTATCAGCATATTTTAAAAAATGAATTAACTCTTAAAAAACATAAAAATAATTAACTTTTGCTGTAGTTTACATTCTGAATAATTTTCAATTGTTTTACTGATCTTTAGTGAACTTTATTTTAAATATAGGTTTCACAGTTTAACCAGCTGTTTTGGATGGGGCTTGTTCTGACCCTCCCTCACGACATCCCTGCAGTCAGGTGCTCAAGGAACAGTCCCTGCATGGGGCTGTGTTCTTGGAATTGGGCCACCACATAGCAACAGGTTAATAAAAAAGGCAAGATCAGTCAGGTTTCATTGCACAACAATAAGAATGGCAGCAAATTCTTCCCCATGAAGTGTGGCAACACTTGTGGGCTGCCCCCAGAACACTCTATGAAAAAGATGTGTGTTTCAATGCACATGTGACTAATAAAGATATCTTACCTTGTCTTAAAACACCAGCATTAGAACAAAAAACATACATACTCATAGGAAACAGGACAATCTGACCTTCAATAGAGTGTACTAATGCGTCATAAAGGCAAGGAATTGTCAATGTCAAAAATAGTATTTGAAAACTTCACACAGCTGCTTCTATCTCCTCCTCAAGATTCACAAACAGGACCATCCAGTGGACTCGTTGTTTCAGCCTTTTTCTGATCCACAGAACTTATTTCTTCCAATCCTGGCTTCATTCTTTTTCCATTTGCCCAGTCTCCTTACACTTGCAGCCAGGACTCTGATGTAATTCAAAGACGTAGCTAACAGGACTTGCATGGGTTCAAGCTACATCTGACTCTGTGGGATAAATGGAAGTGTCATTGTTTCAGTCCTACTCAGTTGACCCATCCTCACCCCACCATCCCATCCAGGCCCCTCAAGTCTTTTCCTGCCATGTTGATAACCTTTATCAGTGCTGCTTCCTGTTCTTATACAGCACTTGAAATTTTCATCATCTTTGCTGCCAATTTCTACCCTGTTCTCACTGACATTTTTCCTTTCTTGATCTCTCTATCTCCTCTGGGGATAGGTTAGCTACCAACACCCATTGCAAACACACAGGCCCCCAAAGCTGTCTTGACTACTCCTCCTTCCCCACTGCTTCTTTGTAAGGACTTAATGACCACCGCCCGGTGGCTCTGACATTCACCATCATGAAATGCTTCGAGAGCCTGGCCATGACCCACATCAACTCCAGCCTCCCAGACAACCTCAACCCACTGCAATTTGCCTACTGCTGAAACAGGTCCACGGTGGATGTCATCTTCCTGGCCCGACGCTCATCTCTGGAGCATCTGGACAATAAAGACACCTGCGTTAGATTATCGTTTATTGACTGCAGCTCCACCTTCAATACCATAATTCGAGGCAAACTCATCTGCAAATTCCAAGACCTGGGATTCAACACCTCCCTTTGCAACTGGATCCTTGACTTCCTGACCAACAGACTGCAACTAGTGAGGATAGGCAGCAACACCTCTGCCACAACTATCCTCAACACTGGTGCTCCACAAGGCTGCATCCTCAGGCCCCTAGTTTTCTCCCTAAAAAACTTACGACTGCGTGGCCAGATTCAGCTCTAATTCCATCTACAAGTTTACAGATGACACCACTGTAGAGGGCCTTATCGCAAATAACAATAAGTCGGAGTACAGGAAGGAGATAGAGAGCCTAGTGGCATGGTGTCATGACAACAACCTTTCCCTCAAAGTCAGCAAAACCAAAGAGATGGTCATTGACTTCAGTAAGGGAGAGATGCACACAGTCCTTTACATAAACTGTGCTGAGGTCGAGAGGGTTGAGAGCTTCGGTTCTTAAGGAGTGAACATCACCAATAGCCTGTCCTGGTCCAACTACGTAGATGCCATGGCCAAGAAAGTGCATCAGCTCAGGAGGCTAAAGAAATTTGGCATGTCCCCTTTGACACACCAATTTTTATAGATGCATCATGGCTTGGTATGGCAACTGCTCAGCCCAAGACCACAAGAAACTGCGGAGAGTTGTGGACACAGCTCAGCACATCATGGAAACCAGCCTCCCCTCCATGGACTCTGCCTACACTTCACACTGTCTCGATAAAGCAGCCAAGATAATCAAAGACCCCACTCACCCTGGACTGTCTCTCTTCCCTCCCCCTCCCATTGGGCAGAAGATACAAAAGCCTGAAAGCATGTACCACCAGACTCAAGGACAGCTTCTAACCCGCTATTATAAGACTATTAAATGGGTCCCTTGTATGATAAGATGGACTCTGGACCTCACAATCTACCTTGTTATGGCCTTGCATCTTAATGTCTGCCTGCACTGCACTTTCTCTGTAACTATAACATTTTATTCTGCATTCTGTTTTTGTTTTCCCTTGTACTACCTCAATGTACTGATGTGATGAAATGATCTGTACAGATGGCATACAAAACAAAGTTTTTAACTGTACCTCAGTACATGTGACAATAATAAACCAATTTACCAATTTAAGGGTTCCCTTCTATTCTAGTTTCTCCTGCTCTGTTCCAATGACAACACATTCCACATGTAGGCTTTCAAGTTGTCTTCCTTTTTCCTTAACTGTGGCTTCCTCTCCATCATAGTTGACAGAGCTCTTAACCACATCCGTTCTATTTCCGCAATTCTTCTCTCATTCTCTCCTCTCACCCAGAGCAAGGGTAGGACCACCCTCACCTCCACGCCACTAATCTACTCATTCAATGGATCATCCTCTGTAATTTCCATAACCTTCAATGAGATGCAACCAGCAGACACATCTTCCCTTTCAAAATGGACATCCCTTTGGAACTGTCTGGTTCACTCCTTCATCTCTACCAATATCCATTCCCTTTCTTATGGCACCTTCCCATGCATTAACAGGAGAGGCAACACCTGCACTTTTACCTTGTCTCTTCTTACCATCCAGGCACCCGAACACTCTTTCCAGATGAAGCAGCAATTCAATTGTGCTTCTTCCAATTTAGTGTACTGCATTTGGCTTTCATGCTATAGTCTCCTCAACAATAGTGAAAACGAACACAGATTTGGTGAGCATATTGCAGAACACTTCCATCCAGTCCACAAGCAAGAATCTGAGCTTTCATTGTCCTTGAGTAATAGAGCATGGAAACAGGCCCTTCAGCCCACAGAGTTTGTGCTGACCACTAAGTACCTAATTTACACTAATCCCATTTTATTCTCCCCATTTTCTCATTAACCCCTCCCAGATTCTACCACTCACTTACGTACTACTGACAGTTTTCAGTGACCAATTAACCTACCAAACTACACAGGATAGAAGAGGAAACTGGAGGTCCTGGAGAAAACCCACGTGGTCACAGAGAGAGCATGCGAACTACACAGACAGCTCTGGAGGTCAAGGCTAGTAAACCTGGGTTGTTGGAGCTACGAGGTAGCAGCTCTACTAGCGTTGCCTGTTACTTCAATTTTCTATCTCACTCTACTGAAGGATCTCGGACTTGAAATGTTAAGTTTCTCTCTTTCCACTGACAGTCTTACCTGATGAGTTTTTGTTGTACATTTTCTGTTTTTTATTTCAGTTTTCCAGCAATTGCAGCTTTTTTTTTGATTTTCATTCTCTATCCCACCTTGGCAGATAGCAAAGAGATGTAATAAAATGTAGGCAAATGGCTGAGAGATATAACAAAAGTAGGGTTGTAGTACCAAGGGATTTCAATTTCTCAAATATTAATTGCAATTGCCTTTGTGTAAAGGGCTCAGAAGGGGCTAGAACAAGAACATATTTGAACGATATTTAATGTAGAAAATCATTTATAACAAGGGGAAATCAAAGAATATTGAGATCATGACATTCACCTTTCAAGTTAAACACCCCAATATCCTTCCCTTTACTAAGTGGGTTTAGAAGGTCCCGTGCTACATTATGGTGCCCCTTCTTCATTATGGAGTCTTTGAAGAGCAGACCAATGAAAGCCATGTGCTACATCATTGGTGAACTTTCTGCCTGCAATCCAGCTACTGGAAGTCTGCTTTCTTTCCCATCCAGCCTCCACTGAATTCTTCAGGATATGTGCTAAGCCCTTGTCCTAAATGGACTGGCTTCAAAGTGCTCCCTCCAGTCAATTGCAGGAGTCACCCAGGAAGCCTGGCTGTGGGGCACGTTGCCTGAGAGGCAGTAATGGGAGGCCAGTTGATGTCTTTGTGCAAGAGGACCTCAATATCCTGATGTTGCAGGCCATGTGACCTCCTCAGAGGGCTGGGTAAACAATAGTGCAATATCCATTGGCATCCAGACCAAACCACTTCACTTCTGAGTGTGTCGAGTGCAGGTGTCTGCTCCTGCAGAGCAGTTTCTGCAAGCCACATTTCTGTTCAAGTAGGAGAAATATCCATTCACAGTGGGCATCTCTGCCCATGTAGGTAATAAATCTGCTGACATGCATTATCTCTCTGTTAGTGCAGAACAGCAAACTACTCCTGGAGAAAACCAAACTACTCATGAGTACCATTTATGTGTACATTAAGAGCCCCAACCTGCTTACAATAGGCATCTCTCTGCTTCCTGGTGGCAAATTCTGTTCCAGAAGAGTTTCAAGCTGTATCCATGTGGGAAAGACGTCGACTTGTGTCAGCATGAGACTTCACAATGTTTCCAACATCAGTTACCTCCACCTAGGCTTTCACAGCAGCAGTCATCTGCACTTGATCGGTGACTGGATTGTCAACATTTCCTTGCAAATAAATGCACATCACCTCTGGGTGGAGGTCATCTTTCTCTTGGCTCCCCACATTCTCAAAGAGAATGGAGATGGACTCCTCCTCCATGCCTAAGATATCTCTTGCATTCCACCAGGCCGGTCTGTCCATGTGTTAGCAATCTCATTGTGCATCTGTATAGCCTCCTCAAGCATCCCAATTGTGGTCCTCAACAGAATCCTCCAAGGCAAAGTGATTGTGTGACACCATCAATCCCATGCCACTCTCCCTTCCCCGGCCAACTCTCACACCAAATTCTCTGTGCCTCCTGCCAGGATGCAGCCAATGGTCTGTTTGTGCCCGACTCCCCCTCCCTGTGACACTCATCCCTCACAGTGTCATCTCTGAGATGTTGGTCCAGAGTGTCAGACTCAATGATGCACTCTGCTCATCATCACCATCAGCCTCCTCCCCCTCCACTCCTTCTTCCCTCCAACTCCTCCATTCCCTCCTGTTTGATGGTGGTAATGGGAAACAGGGGTCTTGCCTCACTCCCTGCACAGACAAAGCTGAAGAGAGGTGCACATTCAAACTGCATCCAAAAAACCTTTACAGCAGTGCATGGTAATAATAGGGTTTACAGCAGGGAAGTAGTTAAGGGGAAGAACATTGTTCGTAAACATACCTGGTAGATTTCTTTTGCCCTGTGCTCATTGGGTGATTTGCAGTTCAGTGTCACCTGGGCCCATGTCAAGAAGGATAGTCTCATACAGCCTGGTGAGACAATGTAATCGAGAAGGCCCCCTTTTATCTCAGTAATTTCTTTGTACTCCTAAATGTTTAAGCCTCAATGGAGGAGATGAAGGACATTAAAAAAAGACATTTTCGTGACCCTAAATTGGAGACTTGAAGTAAGTAAGTGTGTGTGTGTGTGTGTGTGTGTGTGTGTGTGTGTGTGTGTGTGTGTGTGTGTGTGTGTGTGTGTGTGTGTGTGTGTGTGTGTGTGTGTGTGTGCGTGCACGCACCTGCACATATCCATGGATAAGTGCATGAGAGCAGCATTTTTACTGGTCGGTAGCATACCTTGATGAATCTTCAGGTCATGAATTTGGCAACATTGCTCCATTGCGCAGAGATTCACACTGCTGGGAAGAGATAACTTGGGCCGCTGGTATACTAGGGTGAGGGGAGCTGTCATGAGACCAGCCAATGGCCACACTGATGAGCACTTCAATGCCCTTCTCTGTAATTCAGGGAGCTATCTCTGCTCCTGCAGCTATTCTCTTCTCTAGGCCAGTTATAATGTAGTTGTCTGCTAAATGGACAGCGCGTCTTTAAGGGCTGATGTTCTTCTCTGATTATAGCTGAGCAAGGTGGCCCCAGCTACACTGCACTTGGGCTGGTCCTGTTGGGGTCATGCAATGACCTTGTACACTTCTGGGAGGAGATAACTGGAAAAAAGGGCAATCCAATTTCTATACAATGTATTTTTCACATAAAACACATTAATTTGGAATGCAGACAAAAAGTTTTTGAACTACCAAGTTTAACACTCTAACAAACGACGATCAAAAAGATTGAAATTTGATTTCCACACTTATACAGAATTCACGGGAAACTCTAACTTATCAAAATATTTATTTCAATTTTTTTTTTAAAAACAATCCAAAAAAGAACATATCACTCTAATATTTTTAAGACGTATGATAGAACTGAAGTTAAAAGAAATAGGTCTAACAACCTACAGTGGCATGCAAAAGTTTGGGCACTCCTGGTCAAAATTTCTGTTACTGTGAATAGATAAGCGAGTAAAAGATGACCTGATTTCCAAAAGGCATAAAGTGAAAGATGACACATTTCTTTAATATTTTAAGCAAGGTTACTTTTTTATTTCCATCTTTTACAGTTTCAAAATAACAAAAAAGGAAAAGGGCTTGAAGAAAAAGTTTGGGCACCCTGCATGGTCAGTACTTAGTAACACCCCCTTCGGCAAGTATCACAGCTTGTAAACACTTTCTGTAGCCAGCTAAGAGTCTTTCAATTCTTGTTTGGGGGATTTTTGCCCATTCTTCCTTGCAAAAGGCTTCTAGTTCTGTGAGACTCTTGGGCTGTCTTGCATGCACTGCTCTTTTGAGGTCTATCCACAGATTTTCGATGATGTTTAGGTCGGGGGACTGTGAGGGCCATGGCAAAACCTTCAGCTTGTGCCTCTTGAGGTAGTCCATTGTAGATTTTGAGGTGTGTTTAGAACCGTTATCCTGTTGTAGAAGTCATCCTCTTTTCATCTTCAGCTTTTTTTTTTACAGACAGTGTGATGTTTGCTTCCAGAATTTGCCGGGATTTCATTGAATTCATTCTTCCCTCTACCAGTGAAATGTTCCCCGTGCCACTGGCTGCAACACAAGCCCAAAGCATGATCGATCCACCCCAGTGCTTAACAGTTGGAGAGGTGTTCTTTTCATGAAATTCTGCACCCTTTTTTCTCCAAACATACCTTTGCTCACTGCGGCCAAAAAGTTCTATTTTAATTTCATCAGTCCACAGACTTGTTTCCAAAATGCATCAAGCTTGTTTCAATGTTCCTTTGCAAACTTCTGATGCTGAATTTTGTGGTGAGGATGCAGGAAAGTTTGGAGAAAAAAGGATGCAGAATTTCATGAAAAGAACACCTCTCCAACTATTGAGCACAGGGGTGGATCAATCATGCTTTGGGCTTGTGTTGCAGCCAGTGGCACGGGGAACATTTCACTGGTAGAGGGAAGAATGAATTCAATGAAATACCAGCAAATTCTGGAAGCAAACATCACACCATATGTAAAAAAGCTGAAGATGAAAAGAGGATGGCTTCTACAACAGGATAGCAATCCTAAACACACCTCAAAATCCACAATGGACTACCTCAAGAGGCACTAGCTGAAGGTTTTGCCATGGCCCTCATAGTCCCCCGACCTAAACATCATCGAAAATCTGTGGTTAGACCTCAAAAGAGCAGTGCATGCAAGACAGCCCAAGTGTCTCACAGAACTAGAAGCCTTTTGCAAGGAAGAATGGGCAAAAATCCCCCAAACAAGAATTGAAAGACTCTTAGCTGGCTACAGGAAGCGTTTACAAGCTGTGATACTTGCCGAAGGGGGTGTTACTAAGTACTGACCATGCAGGGTGCCCAAACTTTTTCTTCAAGCCCTTTTCCTTTTTTGTTATTTTGAAACTGTAAAAGATGGAAATAAAAAAGTAATCTTGCTTAAAATGTTAACGAAATATGTCATCTTTCACTTTATGCCTTTTGGAAATCAGGTCATCTTTTACTCGCTTATCTATTCACAGTAACAGAAATTTTGACCAGGGGTGCCCAAACTTTTGCGTGCCACTGTATTTATAAATGCATCAGATTCTGTCTTGAACTATGACCAGCATTAAACAATAGAATACTTTTAACAAATATAATTATTCAGCTTTTCATGCAGGTTTTTACATGCATTCAAATTTAAAAGTGCACCTTTTAACATAAAGTGCAAATATTTCCCTCAAAACATCAGCAGATCTGCTGCATTTTTATTAAAGTTAAGAAAACACAATATCAAGTCTTGAATGTCAAAGTCATGGATACATGGACATTTGAGACATTTTGGATAAGGCAGAGCAATGGTAGCATTCAGCTCAGCTTGCTGCAAATAAAAATGTGCTTCTCCATGTACAAAATGACTCAATACTTCAGTGCAATCCATAGCTCAAATCTATTTGCATGACGTTTCCACCCTGATCTGACAGAACAATCTTTGTCTTACATTTTATGTGGGTTAAGATCACCTTCTATATACACCAATGCTCTAACAATTTACATCTTAGTAAAGAAAATGTTAGGCAAAATTAGCAAACTTTAATAACTGAAGATTTCAACATCTTTGGTTAATAATGAGATTTAAAAACAAACTTAATGCATTTTTACAGCAATGAGAAAAAATTCCTGTGCATTTCATCTCTAAATTCAAAGCAGCTCTATTGAAGTCCAGATGATTATGCTATATTCCTCTGCACCATACGGTAGTACACTGAATTATCTTGAAATGAAGAGTCATCGGTAAGGTGCTGAATTACGCCACCCTCAAGTAACCGGTCTGCATATTTAATAGCTTCACCTCGGTCATGGGCAAGACCAGCTTGAATCAACCAGTCCACCAGATCACTGCCCTGGAAAATGTCTGAGGAGGCTTCTGCTGCACACCTGTGTCAAAGGAATGATTCATCCACTTGGTCTGCAAGTCTTACATCACTGTTCCACAGGAAAGGAAACAGTAAACAGTAGAAAGAAGACGGAATAAAATAAAGATTTGCTATAAGTACAGCTATTTTTAAAAGTTCAACTTCACTATCTGAAGCTAGGTTCAATTGAGCCTTGGCTAAACAAAAAAATGTTCCTTCCACAAGAACAAAGATGACATGTAGGTCTACATCATGACCTTTGTCCTTGGCTTGCCCTCTACTGATGCAGTGTTACGCCACCAGTCCAAATTTCATCTTTAGACAAGCCTATCTCCTATATTTAACTACAGGCAGGTGAAAGTCATCATCTTTTGCTCATCCTCCAAACCATATTCCCTAGTCACTCTCAGGCCAAATCAGACTGTTAACAACCTCATCTTCCTATCTGACGCAGTGCTGGGCTCTTGATCCATTTCCTCTTCATCATCATTCCAGCTTCAACCATAATTCCTGCTATCCTCTTTGAGAATTAGAGCAAAGTTTCTGAAAATGTTGAATTTAGTTTGCAATCTCCCAGATAATAAACTAGTCCATGGCTATATGCAAGAAGACTGGACAATATTCAAGCACAGCTGGATAAATAGCAAGCAACCTTTGTGCCTCTTGTACCTTGCAATGATCAGACATTAAAGCTGTGAAAAGCAGAGCTGTAGCAAAGGCCCAGTAGGTCAGGTGGTGTTAATAGAGAGAGAAAAACTGAGCCAATGTTACTGAAGCTTATATTAGGTCTTGTTATAACAGTATATGAAGCCACAGCAGGAGAGGTCAGAAGAGTGGGATGGAGAATTAAAGTGGCAGGCAACAGGAATCACTGCTGTGGCTTGAGTGCAGATGCTCTGTAAAACGATCACCCAAGTCACATTTGGTTCCTCTAATATAGAGGACACTACATTGAGAGCACCAAGCAAAATACGCTGGATTAGAAGAAATGCAAGTGTATCACTTCTTCACCTTGAAGGACTGTTTGTCCCTAGATGATAGGTATGAAGGGAAGAGGGAAAAGGAGAGGTGTTGCATATCCAACGGTTGCATGGGAAAGCGCTGTGAAAAGCGAAGTTGTTAGTGGAGATGGATCAGGAAGTTGCGAAGAGAATAGCCCCTTTATAATGCTGAAAAGGGGGAGAGGATGGGAAGGTGTGTCTGGTGGTGGAATTTCATTAAAGGTGGCAATAATTGTGAAGGATGATCTGTTGAATGTGAGGTTGGCGGGGGGCAGTGGGGACCATAGGAACTGTCCTAGTACTGTCCAGGAGGTGAAAATAGGTGTGACAGAAACTGAACAGATGCAATGAAGAGCTCTGTCAACCATACCATGTAGAGGAAAGCACAGTTCACACACATCTCAGGAGATACCTGTGTGGAAAGGCTTGTCATCAGCGCAGTTACAATGAAGATGGAGGAACTGGGAGAATGGAATGGCATTCTTACAGGAGGCAGGGTTACACGAAGTAGTTGAGGTAGCTGTGGGATTCTGTGGGTTTGTAAGGTACAAAGGAAAACATGCTTGAGAGCTTATTAAATTACAAATTAACTGCTGAAAACTAGTTATGACTGAAAATTGATCTATGCACTATGTTCTATTCTGTGAGAAAGCATTTCACTATAACTGGGAAAAATTAAATTAGCATCTTGTTTTCTTAAAAATGTATATCTTCCCTTTTCCAACTGGTAGAGTGTTCCTACCTGCACTCATGAAAGTTGGGCTAAGCATTGTACTATCTCTCAGGCCACAAGGGCTTCATGATGTAAATCATTCAACTATACAGCAATCCAAAATAATTCACCCAGATAGCACTCTATTTCTGAAGATGAAGCAATGTTTGCATGAAAAAGCAACAAACAATCTGCTGGAAGAATAAAGCGGGTGAAGCAGCATCTGTGGGGGGGAAGGAATTGTCGATGTTTGGGGTTGAAACCCTGCATCAGGACCCCGCATGAAAAGCATCTGTAGAAAGGAAAATTACTCAGCTCAGAAAATAAAGGTTTTGCAGAGATAATGTAGAAAGAAGTCACAAAGCATCTCTAATTAAAATGAAACACTCTTTTCAATACCTTAATATTTCAACATTTTCTCCACAAATCATTTCTTCATTAATTTACTGTCACAATGAAACACATTACATTGATGAACAAATTTAACCAATTCAAAAGTGCTGTATATCTGAAAATTGAATCATCAGTCTTTTTAGAATTAGTAGGGGAATATTAGTACATATTAGAAAACAGTTTTCAAAATTAACATATTACTATTAAAGTTCAAGCAAATTAAATTAGTAAATGCTGCAATTTAACAGAAGCACTTACCTCCTCTTTTCAACAATGTCTTTGACACACTGATCCCGATGATACCGAGTAAACTGTTGGCAAGTCATCCTTATGTTCTCAGCTATAGTATTATCAGTCTGTGCTCCAAAATCTTTTCCATACCACAGGTTTTCCAGCCTATTAAGTTAACAGGCTATTATTAATGGATAACCTGCCAAAAAAATCTCGGAGTTTCTCCTATCTTGAACACTTGAGACAATTCTTGTGGCAGAACACAAGAACTGTATAATGAGAAAGACCAAAATTCATCTGGTTTGCTTTGTGCCATCCCAATAATTACAAAGTTGATGAAACACACTGTTATATACTAATCCAGTTTGTAAAAGATACATCACTTAACAGTTTAATACAATTTGACGTATCTATCATATGTACATAGTAATCTACTCAGTATACAATCCCTGTCAATGTTTCTTAGTATAATTTCTTCTGACATATTTATGATTCTAACAGTCCACGTAAACTGGTCACACTGTTATGACACTTTTCTCACTGTTGTGCCACCCCGGTAGGTGAGTGTAATTGTAACATTACATGTGGTGTTCCCATTTTAGCAGAGATACTGTATGTAGATGGATATAATTATACATTCACATGGCATTACTCTTCTTCTTCAGAAGTCCTTTGGGATAAGGAGGTTTTAGTTGCACTCCAGTTCAAAGGAGTGGAAAATGCCAGTGCGTGAATTCCTTCAAAGTGGAATAACCATTGCTCGGCCATGTGAGATCTTGGCTCATAGCAATGAGGATTTCCTCCGCCTCCAACAAATGGAGAACAGGCTCTGCTGTACAGAGTTAGTCCACATGTGACACAAAACACTTCTATTGACATGGAAATGCTGTGACATTACAACATTATTTATATTTTTCATTCCTTTGTTTACATTCATCATTGACACCAGATCAATCAGTAGTGTATGACAGAATATGCTGTGAATTTACTATTACATGATCACAAACCACCAAGGTGATGATCAATACAGTATTTCCCCCTAGCACATGTCCTACCACCACTGCAACTATATTCTCTTCCCTGTTAAGAGTTTTTAACTACTGAAGATTGCCAACAGGATCTTGATCAAGAAAGGCAGCACTTTGGCAACCGCTCTAAGCAAATGGTACTGATACGACGATTTCCAATTCAAATCCTCAGCTTATTACTCTAATTGAAATTGTCATTTTTATTGAATTATCAATATTTTTAAGTGAAGAATAGGCGGAACACATCATATGGCTGCATGAGATAAAATGATTTACCTTTTTTTAAATGGAAGAATGACTAAATGCTTATCAAGTCCAAATATGCCAAAGGAAATAAAACCCTGAAGAGAAACAAACAGATGTATTATTTACCATATTGATTACACTGACATTTGCCACTAAATCAATTCAACATCATTGTTCAAATATCAAAATACTTTCATAGAATGCAGTCATTTTAAGAACACAAACCTGTCCAAAATTGAAGATTATACAGATAAACTGCAGTTCAACATAAAGGCGACCTGGGTCAGGGTTAACCAACAACCACAAACAGCTAGATACATTCTGAAAAATATTAAAACATTGTCAACCAGGGATAAATAAAAGTATTACAGTCAATTTAAGTACTTACACTACAATACATTCTCAGTAAAAAGCAATCTTATAAACGGATAATATTCTAGGCCAACACATCATGTAGTATTGTTCAGGGAAACTAAAGTGCATTGCTCTGCTTCAACTGCAATAACAGCAGTTGGAGAACATATAGCCAAGCTTTACTGAGGATTACACAGGACATATGACACAGAAACAAGTAATTTGGTTCAACCTGTCCATGATGGGATTTATGCTGCACTTGAGCCACCTCCCATCTTTCCTTGGCTAAAATTATCAAGGCAACCTTCTATTCCCTTCACCCTTATATGCATTTCCAGCCTGGTCTTAAATGCCTCAACCAAGTCCTGTGGCAACCAGCTCCACATCATCACCACTCTTTGGATAAACAACTTTCTTCCAAGTTCTCTACTGGATTTCTTGATGAACATCTTATGTCAATGCCCTCTGGATTTATGCTCTTGTCCACAAGTGGAAATATTCTGTATCCATTCTATCAAAACCTTTCACTATTTTAAAAACCTCGAACAGGTCAATCCTCAGCTTTCTCTTGTCAAGGGAGAGGAATTTCAATCTGTTCATCCTTTCTTGATAAATGTATGCTGGCATTTCTGGTATCATCCCTCTACATCATCTCTGTACCCTCTCCACTTTCTATTGTTATCATGACCAGAACGGTACACAGTTCTCCGAGCATGGTCTAACCAGATACCTTGCAAGTTTAGCAATAACCTGAGTACATTTCAATTCTATCCAGTCCCTATTCCCCATTGGAGAGCCCCCTCTCAGCTATCTCTTAAAATTGACATCCAAGGGTTAACTGTGAATCATACTTTCTTGAGGAGCACCATTCTAGCTGAACAGCACCTGTCAAATAGTTAAACCAACAAAAACACAACCAACAAAAATGCTTGCGAGAAAAGCAAACCTGAAACTGAGTGAGACAAATAATGAAAAGAGTACAGATGATTTTTTGTTTCTGTTTATGATTACAATGCCTATTATTAAGATGCAAAATTATTTTAATGTCAAACTTACAGCAAACAAGCCTATAATGAGAAGCAAACACAGTAGCACGTGCCTAGCGAGCTGTGGATCTGTGCTCTGTAAACACCCTCCTTCCTGCATCAACAAGCTGCTTTCAGGGGTGCGCAGTTCCATACTTTGTTCTGCTGAAAGACACATCATAGATAAGATATGTAGTTGCAGAAAGCTAAAATATTATTCAGAATTCTGTTGACTGCAGGAAAGAAATAGTCAAAAACCCCAGACTCATAGTAAGTCTACTAATTGAAACAACTATTATTGATTTAGAAATACAATTACTTAACTCGAGATCAAAAAATACACAAACAGAAATCAGACTGGACAAAAAGGAATGTAGCCTGTTCAAAATTTTAAATCATATTTACCCCTTGGCCAAATTACTAACAATTAGTCTAACAACATTTTGCGTTTATATAGTACTTGTATTGTCGTAAAGCATTCAAAAGGCACGCCACTACAATGCTAACAAAAGAAAAAAATCAGAAAATACTCAGCAAGTTGGACAGCATTTGTGAAGGCAGAGAAAGAATTTTTGATGGAAAATCATTGAATGGAAATGTTAACTCTGTTTCTCTCTCCACAGGTGCTATGTGACAGGTGAGGTACTTCCAGCATTTGGCACTTTCATTCCAGATTTTCAGCATCTGCAGTATTATATCTTTGTATTAATAAGAACAAAGTGACTCCGAACTTTTAAAGGAGAAATCAGGGCATATGAGCAAAAGGTTGGTTAAAGTGGTGGTTTTTAAGGAGTGTCTGAAAGCAAGGAGGTGGAGATGCAGACAGGTTTAAAGGGAGTTCCAGACTTGGGTTTTGGCAGCTGAAGGCTGAAGGAATTAAAATCAAAATTAATTTAGAGCTGAGAATTAGAGGAGAGCATATACCTTGTAATGACCTTAGTGCAGAAGGAGATTAACTAGAAAGGGAGGTTGTAAAGGGATTTGAAAAGAAGGAAAGGAATTTTAAAGTCAAGGCATCACTTAAACCAGGAGCCTATGTAGGTCAGTGAGCACAGTGGCTTCAAGCAAGCAGGAATTTGAGAATGTTAGCAGTTGGACAACAACATTTTGGATGAGCTTAATTTTAAGTGTGGAACAGGAGCTGACTACAGGATGTACATCATAATAGTCAAGGCTAAAAGTAAAAAACATAGAAGAAAACTTGAGATGGGTGTACTTGGGAGATGTTACACAGGTAGTCTTAATAGTGCTTCAAATGCATGGTCAAAGGCTCATTTAGAATCGCATGACAAATATCAAGGCTGATAACTGTCTGGCCAAGAGTTGCCAGGGACAAGAATGGAGTCAGTGGACAGCAAACAGAGTTTGTGGTGGAACTGAAGACAATGGTTTTGTTCCTTACAAAATATAAATAGACCAAACTTCTTCTCATCATTACTGGCTGTAGAATAATCAGTCTGATAACTCAGAAACAGTGAAGAGGCCAGGAGAAGTAGTGGTGAAGTACAGGGATGTCATCAGCATGTATGCAAGGACTGATGCAATATTTTTGAATGACATTGCTGAAGAGCAGCATAGAGATGTAGGAGGAGCCCCAAGGATAGATCGCTGAGGGACACCAGAGCTAACAGTTCAACAGTGAGAAGAAAATGTATTGCAGTTAGTTCCTTGTTATGACTGAATAGGTAAAATGAAACTAGGCAAGTACAGTTCCATCTAGCCAGATGGCTAATGAGAGACTTTGGAAGAGGAGGTGAACCTTGTATATCTGGTTGTTACCTTTGACAAGTTTAAGGAAGGATTTAACTGAGGAAGCTTGAGAAGGGATAGATTAATTCTGTCATGGTCATGAGTCACTATTACATTTCGCTCTATAAGGATTTCTAGGTTCGTGTACATTAAAAACCTACACTGCATTTCATATATTTCATGTTGTTTTAGTCAGCAAAGTATTCAAGTTACTAAACAGGACACATCATTACCCAACCATTATTGTTTTAATGATCATACCATCCACTGATGTCACATTCATGGTTCTGTCATTGTTCAGAACTTCCTGGTTGGCATAACATAATAATTCACCTTGATTTTCTATTTGACCTGCACAGGTTTCTGTTAATAAAAATAATACCTTAAATACACATTTTTATAATTAGCTATGTCCACAAACAAAATTAGCTTTTACATGCACAGTTTATAAGCACTGAAACATTTCAAACCCCAGCAGATACTGTATCATTTTACAATTCAAATATTATAGTCCCAAGTTCTTCAAAAGCATTTCACATTTTCATAAACCACTATTTTAAAATCTTAATGTAGATCAATATCTGCACATTCAAATCCCGAAAAGAATAACTGCAGAACATATGAAGACAGACTTATATTTTGTGAGATAAATAATTACGTCATGAACAGAAATAGTCGAAAGATTCATAAAATAACTAAACACCAAAAAAAGGAACGAAACTGCAAATGCTCACACAAGTGCCAGGCAACATCGATGTCTAACGAGAGAAAATCCAGCTATCACCCCTCCCGACATTCAATGGCATTACCATCACTGAATCCCGCATTATCAATATCCTGGGGGTTACCATTCACCAGAAACTGAATTGGAATGACCACGTACACCATGTGGCTACAAGAGCAGGTCAGACGCTAAGAATCCTGCGGCTAGTAACTCGCCTCCTAACTCCCTAAAGCCTGTCCACCATCTACAAGGTTGAAGTCAGGAGTGTGATGGAATAGTCCTCACTGCCTAGATGAATGCAGCATCAACAACACTCAAGAAACTTGACACCATACAGGACATAGCAGTCCACTTGATAGGCACCCCACTCACAACCATTCACTCACTCTGCCACTGATACACAGTAGCAGCAGTTTGTACCATCTACAGGATGCAGTGCAGCAACTCAAAGACTCCTTAGATAGCACCTTCCAAACCCATGACTTCTACCAGCTAGAAAGACAAGGGCAGCAAAAACATAGGAACACCACCATCTGGAAGTTGCCCTCCAAGCCACATATCATCCTGACTTGGAAAAATATCACTGTTCCTTCACCACCGCTGGTCAAGATCCTGGAACTCCCTACCTGACAGCACTTCAAGGACTGTGGTGGTTCAAGAAGGCAGCTCACCACCACCTTCTCCACGGCACCTAGGGATGAGCTGCAAAGCCCACATCCCTTGAATATATAAAAAAAACAGTTGCAACTGCTATCTAAGACAGGAACTGTGAGTGGCTCTAGACACCATTAAATCTCTCATATCCTTCAGCATGAGCCAGCCCAATATTAAAACATGCAGAATTGAGCAAAAAACAGGAAAAAATATTCTATATGTCTAAGTTTTCAGAATATCATTGGGCTTCAGATTTCTAGCATTTGTAGTTTTTTTTGATTTTCATTTAAATAGTGGGGGTAGTTGGTGGGGGGGGTTGGTTGAGGAGGGTGGGGAGAAGGAAATGTTGGATGGAGGGGAATTCTTCCTATGTTGAATTTGTTTTCATCATGCAAGGTTAAAAGAGGAAGCCTGAATTTCTAAGTGACAGCTAGTTTGATGAACAAGTGTTGCAGACTGGGAGGTGAACTGAAACTCTTTTACCAACAAGGCGTCAGGACTACCTGGTTGGAATTATGCACACCCACCACTGAGGTCACTTTGGAACCAAAGGGTGAAAAATCCAATGTGGCCGAGTCAAATTTCACTCCCCATGTAGCCACAGGTTATTTAAACTTTATGGACAACACAAATGAGCCTGATTTGTACTCATCCAGTGTCTAATCGTTGCACAATACAAGTCCACACATTGGTGCTCCACAAAAAGTATCACTTAAAAAGCAAGAATGCCTGGCCAAATTAAATGTGGTTTTAGTCTGACATTCCTACAGTTCCTTGAGATATATGTGTTTCCCTAATTTTGGACAATTAAACATTTCAATTGTTTCAGTCTGGACAAATGCACATGCAGCTGCCTTGGTTGCAAACTACAAAATTCCTTCCCTAATATTCTCTGCCTTCCTCTCCTCTGATAAAACATCCCTTGAAATCTACTTCAACTAAACTTTTGGTTATCTGTCCTAATACCTCTAAATGCTTCAATGTCATACTTGTTTGATCATACTATCATGAGGCTCCTTGTGACTTCTTAATAATGTTAAAAGTGGCATGATAAAGTTCTTTGTTTGTCTTGGAATATGTCACCCGATTTCCCATAATATACATAATTGAGTCATTTATAATTTAATCCTTTTGATATTAAATAGAAAAATACAGTCTCTTCTTTTCTGGAAAATGTTTTACATTCCAAGTTGCCTGACATTTCAGTGACAGCCCTACTGTCCAGCTGTGTTATTCTTGAACCTACATGGACCCAGTGAAAAAAAAGTAATCTTAACAAAGAACACGTTTGCAGATAGAGCTTGATTTCTATTTCATGAATCTGCAACAACACATTTTAAACTAATACCTGTTCCAGATAGCTGAGGCACAATCAAGCCAGTTAGCATTTTATTTTCTGAGAGGACTAGCTGTTTCTTTGTTAAGAAACAATCACCTGCAGCATCAAAATATTGGAGACTGATCTAAAGTTATATTCCCTGCATGATTCCCTCTCTATACAGATGCCAAGTTTTGATTGAATAATTAAGAACAAACTTGGGGTAGGTCAGGAGGGAAGAACATAAATGGAGTGGAGGAGAATTAAGAGAAAGAAAACAGTGCTAACACAAGTAGAACTGAGTCAGATATTTGTTTAGGAATGGAATGATGCATTAAATCTACTGCGCCATTTTAAATTTCTAGATCTGGGATATCAAACTTTATAGGAGCTAGGAAGAACCAAGGAGTTCTACAGATATTAGGTACTAGGGAGGAGTAAATTTAAGTAGTAGACTGCAGTGAGGTGTTTAGGAGGAAGAGGCTTGAGTACAACAGAAGCAGCTAAACAGAAACAATAAATTTCTTACATGGCACCCATTAGTTACTTTTAAGTAATAGACTCCAAAAGTCTTGACATTTGAGCAGAAAGGATGCATCTTGTGCATTGTAACAGCAGCAACACTGAAATATCTGCAAAGGATGAATGATTCGGGGGAAAGAGAAGTTCAGAAATAACTCCATCCAGTTGAAGCAGCATTTCATTTGCACTTCATTCATTTTAGTGTACTGCATTTGGTTCACAATGTGGTCTCCTCTACAATGGAGAAACCAGATTGGGTGACCACTTTGAAGAGCACCGCTACCCTAAGCTTCCTGCCGCTTGCTACTTTAATTCTCTATCCTACTTCCACTCTGACCTATCCATCTGCACTGCCATCACAAGGCCCTATGCAAGCTTGAAGAACAGCACTTCACTGTTTGTCAGGGCACGTTCCAACCTTCTGGATTCAATATTGAATTCTCCCAACTTCAGGTAACTTGCTTTTGCTATCTGTATCAGAACTGGCAATTTTCGCTGTAGTCATCCATCTGTGATATTGACTTTTTTTTCCTCTCTCCTTGAGCACATCTTTGCATTTCCCACAGCCTTGCTATTTGCAACGCATTATACCTCTTGGTCCGCATTATCACCGACTAACTCTCCAATTAAGCTATTTGACCAGAGAGTCTCTACAACTTATTACCACAACAAGACCAGACTCACTTTTTGCAGATTTTCCCTTTGTCCGATTCATCCTTTCATCTCCCTCTCTGCAGCTTAATACTAATTTGTTTTCTCTCTTACCCAGTTTTATGAAGGGTCTTCCACCTGATACATAGAACATAGAACAGTACAGCACAATACAGGCCCTTCGGCCCACAATGTTGTGCCGACCTTTAAACCTCGCCTAAGACTATCAAACCCCTTCCTCCCACATATCCCTCTATTTTATAAATTCCTCCATATGCTTATCTAGTAACCTCTTGAATTTGACCAATGTACCTACCTCCACCACTGCCCCAGCAGCGCATTCCATGCCCCAACCACTCTCTGGGTAAAAAACCTTCCTCTGATATCTCCCTTGAACTTCCCACCTCACATTAACTGATTCTATTGACCTGCTGAGTGTTTCCAGAATTTTCCCTTTATGTCAGATTTCTAGCATCTGCAGTTTTTTTTAAATTTTCATAACTGGCTAAATAAGAACAGCTTCTTCTTACTTATAAATTTAAAATGGGCTACGTATCCATATCTTTAAGTAAGCAATGTTGCACTTGCAATGTTCCACTTCATCTAGACTGGATAAATGTGTCTTTAAACCATGCCATCTCCAAACTGTTAAGTAGGATTCCACCTGTTGCATTATATTTGGGTGCTGCTGAACTTCATCAAGCTGGATAATGCATCTCAACTCTTCACCCAAAGAGGCTTCATAATGATGCCAAATATGCGTGTGCACAAATACAAAACAGTATCTCACATTCATGACAGACGATTAAAGTATCTGGTGGGTTCAGTGCCATGCATACTGATGAAAATGCCCTAAATTCAAAGAATTTTGGATGCTGGGTATGCTCAACAAATCTCCCCAGAATGCTCATCAACCATTAGGGTTTGGTGATTCTTGGACCAATCATTGAACTGGGCACAACCAGCAATGAATCCAATTTAATGCAACTCGACGGAAGTTCACAGCAGGACAGTAAGAGTAGGTTGGAAGAAAGGAAACAACTCAGACTATTCCCACAATTTAAAAAAAACAATGTGCCAGATTTTTCATCAGGAAACAGGCAAGAATTTTCAGATCTCTCTTTCTATACTGTGTACCGTACTTTAAAACAAAACACCTTCACCTTCTCCTGATGCAAATTCTGCATTGGATGTTCCATTGCTAGCTGTTACTTGGACTTCATTCACTCTGCCATCCTCACTCGTACTCCTGGAAATAGAGTTGCGTTGCAGCTTTTGATAAGCATTATCCTGCCTATTTCGACTCAGTAACATCAGTGATAAACCCGCAAGAATAATGCTACACGACAGTACCACCATTGTACTAATAATCTGTAATAGACAAACACATGAAAAGGAATCAGAAACATGCCCACACAACTGTGGATGCAAATTTGAGTGTCAAATCAACAAGAATCCATTCCAAAGTTCATGAATCACATGTACTTTTAGTCATTATTCTTACTACACATGGGTCAACATATTTTATTACCTAATGGAAGCCCAAAACCACAAATAACTTCTTTCATTACAGCATTTTAGTTCCACCACAATGAATGTTACATGATCCCTATTATGCATGAGATTTCTCAGTTAGTGCCTGTGTATGTTGTCAATAAGATATCTGTCACATGTTACTGGCTTCCCAAATTAATGCTAGCAAACTTTGCAACATTAGAAGCTGGAGTAAAAAGAACAAGGGTTTTCAGGAAGGAAGAATTATAAAGCCAGAGGATACTTTTTCATTCATTCATTTTTCAGGATGTAGGCCCATCCCTAGCTGTCCTTGAGAAAATGATGGTGAGTCACCTTCATGAATTGCTTCCATCCTTCTGATGGTAGAAGTCATGGGTTCAGGAGGTGTTATCAGAGTAACCTATATAAGTAACTGCAAGGCATTTTATAAGTGATCGAAACTGCAGCCATCATGCACGTGATGGAGAGAATGATGGTTTGGGGTGATGGATGGATGCCAGTCAAGTGGACTGCTTTGTCCTGAATGGTATTGAGCTTCGAGACTGTGTTTGGCCCTGCGCTCATCCAGATGAGGGAGAGCATATACCTCGTAGATGGTGGAAGACTGCAGTGTGCCAAGAGGTGAGTCACTTACTGCTGATATCAATTTCTAAGCTATTCTTGTACCCACAGTATGTAGCTGATTTAGTTGAGTTTCTAGTCAATGGTGACCTCCACAATGTTGGAGATGGTCACTTCCTGGCTCTCGAGGCCATGAATGTTACCTGCCATTCATAAGCCTGTGCCTGAATGTGGTCCAGGTTTTGCTGCATGCAGGTATGAGCAGTTTGATTTGCTGAGGCACTCATTAGCAAATATCCTGACTTCTGACATTATAGTGGAAGGTCATTCATAAAGCAGCTCAAGATGGTTGAACTCAGGACACGGTCCTGAAACTACTTGTTCAGCAACAACAACCACTTTGTACATGGTTCAACACCAACCACTGGAGTGTTTTCCCTTTAATTTCAGTTTTACCAGGTCCTCATGAGACCAGGTTGCCCTCAAGATCGCTGTCTTGATCTCAAGGGCAGTCATTCTCACCTCACCCCTGGAATTCAGCTCTTTGGTTCATGGCTCTGATCAAGTCTGTAGTCAGCTATTGAAGTCCCAAAAGGGTGCTGGTGAGCAAGTTGTTGGTGAGTCAGTGCTGTGTGAGACACCTTTTATCACTTTGCTGATGATTATAAACGGTTGTCCTGCATTCTGTGAATAGGACATAGGTGGGAAGTTTTTCACGTTGTCAGGTATATGGCTGTGTTGTAACTGTCCTGGAACGGTTTGGCTAGATGTGTAGTTAATTCTAGAATGAGGTATTCAGTACCACTGCTGGGATATTGTCTGGTCCCTGACCTTTTGCTGTATCCAGTGCTGTTAGGTCTTTCCTGATTTCATGTGAAGTGAATCGAATTGGCTGAAGACTAGCTTCAGTGATAATGGGGATCTCAGAAAGAAGCTGAGATGGATCATTTATTGAACATTTCTTCAGCCTTGGACTTTAGCACTCACATGCTGAGAACCACCACTGACGAGGATGGGGATACTCTTGGAGCACCCTCCTCCTGTTAGCTGTTCACCAAACTTCATGGCTAGATGCACAGGAGAGAAGAGCTCTGATCTGTGATAATGAGATCACTAAGTTGTAAATTGCATGCTGATTTTGCTGTTAAGTTCACATGTAGTTTCACAAAGTTTGCACTTCATTTTTAGGTACGCCTGGTGCTGCTCCCAGTTTGCCTTTCTACATGCCTCATTGAAACAGAATTGATCCCTAGGTTTGACACCAATAGTAGAGCAAATGTTCTGCCAGGCCATGAGATTACATTTTCTGCTGCTGCTGATGGTCCATAGCACTTCATGCTTCCATATTTCCTTTTGACATAGGAGACCATGCCATCCATCGAGTCTGTGCTGGCTCATGGAGCAATCCCATTCCTGCACTAATCTTTTCCCTGTAACTTAATCCCTATACATTCCCATCAACACCCCCACCCCCATCCAGGTTGTACCACTCAGCTACACTTGGGGCAACTTACCGTGGCCAATTAACCTACCAACTCAAATATCTTTGGGATCTGGGCTAAAGCCAGAGCACCCATAGGAAACATACATGCTTACAAGGAAAATGTGCAAACCAGTGGCGAGGAGCAGCTCTCCTAGCTGCACCACCATGCTACCAGATTCATGAATGCCAAGTTTTGAGCTGAATGCCATTCTGAGTCTATATCATTCAGCACAATTGATGTGCCACAAATCACAGAGGCTGTCCTTAATGTGGGCAGGATTTTGTCTCAAGGTGAATTTTGTAGTGGTCACCTCTACCGATACCATCATGGACGCATGCATTTGCTGTAGGCAGACTGGTGAGAACAGGTTCAAATAGGTTAATCCATCAGGTTGGTTCACTCATTATCTGCTGCAGACCCAGGTTCTCAAGCTGTCAGCCAGTTCGGTCAGTGGTCATGGTACCAAGCAACTCTTGAAGTTCTCCACTTCTCCAAACTCCCAATACATTCTGTGCACTTACTAGTTTCAGTGCCTCTTCTCAACATAGAGGAGCACTGATTCATCAGCTCAGGGAGGACAGAAAGTGGTAATCAAGAGGAGACTTCCTTGTCTACATTTGACTTGATGCCATGAGACTTCATGTGATCGAGAAGCAATGTTCAGGACTCCCAGGACTGAGCCATTCCCAACTGTACACAACTGTGTAAACCACTGATGAGTCAGTCAAGGGATGGAAAGGACCTACCCAGGGATTTTAATGTGGTAATTGTCTGGCACACTGTCTGCATGGTAGAATTCCATAAGAATTGCTTGACTAGTCATTGGGCAGCTCTGCCAATTTAGTCACCATTTCCCTTACATTGTGAGGAAGAGTTTGCAAGATCAACTGGACAGAGAGCAACAACGGCATGTCTGAATTTGCTGCCTTGATAAATGCTGGGTGGTCCCACAGTTTCATTCTTTTTCTGCTTTAATGTGGCAGCTATGAATGGCCTGTGGGCATTTCAGAGGTCTAGAGTCACATATATAACAGAGTAGGCAAAAATGGCAGATTTTCTCCCCTGAAGGGATTTGTGAACCAATTGGGCTTTAGCAACAGGAGGTCATCAAAACTGAGACTACCTGTTATATTCTTTCTTTTTGAATTCTAGATTATTATTTGAATTTAAATTCTACAAGTGCAACAATGAGATTAAAAGCCTCATCCCTGAATTGTTAGTCCAGGCCTCTGGATTACTAGTTTGGTAACAACTACCCAGACACCACAGTCACCTCCTGAAAACAAAAGAATGAAATGTTTGAATTATAAATTTAAGGCACAAGGGACTATAAACCGAAGTAGATTAGTGGAGATAGAGGGGTCTAGGCAGCTTTGGGCATTCTTAACAATGTCAGGTGTGTGGCGGGGAGAAGGATGGGGTATTTTGTAAGAGTAATGTTGTTTGGAAAGGTTGGGGACCGTAGGTTGCAGATTTTGCTGGCTTCAGCCCAAGTCACTCACTGAAGAGGGAGGTGGAACTGCTGGCATAGATTTATTATTGGTTTTGGTTTATTATTGTCACTTGCACCAAGGTACAGTGAAAAGCTTGTCTTACAAACCGATCGTATGGGTCAATTCATTACACAATGCAGTTACATTGAATTAATACAGAGTGCATTGAGGTAGTACAGGTAAAAACAATAACAGCACAGAGTAAAGTGTCACAGCCACAGACAAAGTGCAATAAGGTGCGAGGTCACAACAAGGTAGATTGTGAGGTCATAGTCCATCTCATTATATAAGGGAACCATTCAATAGTCTTATGACAGTGGGGTAGAAGCTGTCCTTAAGTCTGGTGGTACGTGCCCTCAGGCTCCTGTATCTTCTACCCGATGGAAGAGGAGAGAAGAGAGAATGTCCTGGGTGGGTGGGGTATTTGATTATGCTGGCTGCTACACCGACAATGAGAGGTAAAGACAGAAGATTTGGAGGGTGTAGCAAAGATAGACAATAATTATCTCAGTCTTCCCAATGTTTAATTGGTGGTAATAATTGCCCATAGAAAAATAACGTTGGGCAAGCTGTCTGGCAATAAAGGGTTGCCATGGAGTTTTAGATACGGCAGCCATCAGTGTACTTATAGCATATAGTGTTACGGACTCAGTGAAAGTCCCTTTAAGATAGAGAGTGTGTGTGTGTTTGTGTGTGTGGGGCGTGCTTACGTCAATAGAAGATAAAGGACGTAATGACGTTGTTGGAGAAGTCAGAAGAAGAAGGAGAGAGAGAGAGAAGGGAGAGAGACACCAGCCTGCTTGTTTTCTCTATCGATGGATGAGAAACAATAACTGTGTTTGCTACTGAAATCCATGTATGGAAGTTGGAAGTAATCCGGTGGAGTTCACTTTGTTGCTGACCTGTAGAAGGAAACAGGTATTTGTGTGTGGACGACCACGATTCGGATGCTTTTTGGGGTGAGGAAGTCACTACCGAGTAAACACTGAAGTGTCGTTTGGGTTCCATCGTGGAACATTTGGATTTCGTATGTACTCTCTCTCTGTTTTTCTACATCTACGTCTTATCTTCAGACAACAGTGGTTGTTGAAGAAGCCCTTGCTCATGTTTCACCTTATGACTTGCGGAACTGAACTTTAAGAACCATTCTGGAACTTGGAGTTTGGGACTTTGTCACACACACACACGACGAGTTTAGTTTTGGGGTTAACGTTCGAGGTTTAACATTTTTGAATTCTAACATACTAACATTTTTACTTTTATTTTACGTATTATCATAAGTAGTAATTAATAAAATAGTTATTAACACTGAATCATGCTCAGTGTGTTTCTTTTGTTGCTGGTTCGTGACAATAGATAAAGAACAGGAAGGGGCCACAGACAACTCTTGCGGGCATTAATGTGGGACAAGAGATACCATTGCTGGTGATGCTCTGGCTACAACTGAAAAGGCAAGAATGTAACTAGCATTACTGACATTCTGGTTTGATTTCATTCATTCTCATTGTAAGGCTGGTAATTTTTGCCTACAAAGTAGGGAAGTTTCTTGATCAGGCTCTAACAGCTTGCTAGGAAAGTCAATGACCATTTACATCAGCCGGGCAACGCGTTTCCCCAATGGGCTTACAGCACAGAAGCAGGCCCTTTGGCCCACCATATACATGCCAGCTGTCAAGTACCTATCTATACTAATTTCCTATTTCCTAGCACTCCTCCCGTAGCCTTCAATGCAATGAGTTTCCAGTGCTCATCTAAGTAACTGCATCCTGCACCCTCACACACCGAGTTCCAGATTTCATTCACCATCTGGGTGAAAAAAATTCATCAAATCCCCTCTGTATTTCCTATCCCTTATCTTGTATCTATACTCTCTAGTCAAGGGAAAGAGTTTCTTACTATGTACCCTATCTATGCCCCTCATAATTTTGAACAACCCCCTACCTCCCAGCTTCCTCTGCTCCTAAGTCCAGCCTCCAGTGTGGCCTAAAATCCAGTCTCTCCTCATGACTGAAACACTCCATCCCAGACAACATCCCAGGTCAATCTTCTCTGCACCCTCTCCACGGCAATTTTGTCCTTCCAAGAGTGTGCTGACAGAAATTTGTCAGATGTGGCCTTACTAAAGTTTTACATAGTTGTACCATAACCTCTCTGTTTTTATTTTCCATGCCATGGGAAATGAAGGCAAGTATCCCGGATGCCTTCTTAACCACCTCATCAATTAGTACTGCTGCCTTCTGAAATCCTTGAATCTGTACTCGAAGATTCCTCTGTTTCTCTGTATTTCCTAAGTTCACATTCATTGTGTACATCTTCGCTATATTAGACCTTCTAAATGCATTACTTCACACTTTCCAGGATTACATTCTAACTGCCATTTCTTTGCCCATACTACCAATTCATCAATATCATTTTGTGAACGAAGACCATCCTTATTTTCATTAACACCACCAGTCTTTGTGTCTTCTAAAAGTTCACTAATCATAACTCCTACATTCGCATCCAGATTCTTAATGTGTATTACAGACAGCAAGGGTCCAGCACTGATCCCCAAAGTCACCGGGTCACAGGTTTCCAATCCCAAAAGCAGACCTCAACCATCACCTCCTACCTATTGCCAAGCTATTTTCTGATCCAAGCTTTCATTAGGGAAGATATAGAGATTGTGTTCCCACTTATGGCGAGGAACAGACTAGAGGCCAATAGTCACAAATGAATCTGGAATTCAAGAGAACCATCTTCACCCAGAGCACTTAGAGCACACAACTATCACCACCACAATAGTAATTTAGGCAAACAAGATAAATTTGTTTAAGTGGAAACTAAAGCAGCATGAATACAGATGAAGTAGGATAGAAGGAGCCCAACTGGTTGCTATGCTGTAAAATGTATATGTAATGTATTTATAATATTTAACACTGATATACAGGCAGTCACAGAAGAGTATGTGACACTTCTCGTGAAATGAATGCTCCCAAAGGATCTTTTCTTGGTCCAATTCACAGCATTGGTGGATAAAAGCCACTCTATTTCATACAGAATTGTAGTTTATCACAGGAGTTGTCTTGACATTTAAGCACAAGAAAAGCATATGAGTAAAGGCCCACAAAATGTTAATGTTTTCTTTCTGTACATCAAACAAGCTAACCTTCACATGGGGTCCTGCTTTGACATCCAGCTTTTGGCCAGGTATCATAGAACATTACAGCACAGTACAGGCCCTTTGGCCCACGATGTTGTGCCAACACTATCCTGGTCTGAGATACCTAAGCGTTCCCTCGCACATAGCCCTCCATTTTTCTATCATTTATGTGGCTATCTAAGAGACTCTTAAATATCCCTAATGTATTTAATCAAAATATTTATTTTCTACTAACACTAACCACACCCCGCCCATCCCTCCCTCCCTCCCTCGCTCAAATGTCAGGAATGAGTTGCTGAGTGTTATTGGAGATCAAACTAGAGAATAAATAAACTCAGCTAGATAGGGAATAAAAGTGAATCCCTTCTTGGAGAGTTAAGCAGAGTTATAAAAGACAGGGTAAAGCTTAATTGTTGGTGCATTCCCAAGGTCAGCGAACTGTGGAAGTGATATAAAATATTTAATTGCTTGGTCGGAGACGTGTGTAGGTACAAAAAAGGCCACATTTATTTCTCATCCTGAGAAGCTAGATGCTGAAAGATAGTGATGGGTCTCTTCCTAATGATGCAGCACAGTGACGCAACTGGTAGGGCTACTGCCTCACAGTTCCAGCAACCCTGATTCAATACTGACCTTTGGTGTTGTCTGTGTGGAGTTTGCTTGTTCTCCCTGTGACCACATAGATTTCCTCCAAGTGCTCCATTTTCATTCCACATCCCAAAGACATGAAGGTTGATAGGTTAGTTGGCCACCGTAAACTTTCCCTAGTGTACAGGTGAGTGGTAGAATTTTGGGGGAAGTTGATGGGAATGTGGGGAGGATAAAATGTAGCTAGTGTAAATGTGTGCTTAGCACCCACTCTGTGGGCCAAAAGGGCTTGTTTCTGCAATGTATGATCCTATGCAAGGACGATGCTCCAACATCTAAATTTGTTTGAAGGTAATACATTGTATAAAAGTAAGGACTGTTCTCCAGAAATCATCTGACCAATTCCTGGATTACTACTTTTATTGGATCTGACCATGCAAGAGTAATTGCTCAATTTAGTGAGGTAAAGAGAACTTAGAAATAGTGACCACAATTTAGTTAGGCTAATCTAACAAAGAACCAAAAGATGGCAAATTAACATTCAGTTACACATGAAGGAACCTGCCCGCATTAAGTAGGCAAAAATCTTAGCAAACAGATCAATGGATCTACAGTGAGGAACCTCGAAGGTCTGTTGGACAGAGCACAAAATAGCAAATTCCAAGGAAAAAACATACACATCAAGCATTCCTGAAGAGATTTGCATTTATTTCTTACCTGACAACGTCCATAAAAGAATGCTGAATCACCCACTGATTGCATATCTGGGTGACCAGTAATCAATATGATTCCCAGAATGAATGCTGGTATTCTAGTGGAACAAAAGAAAAATAATTGTTGAAATAACAAATCATAATGCACAGCTGTAGGGAAAAGATACATTATCTGAGATGTTCATCATTAAAGATAATTATTGCATCCATACCTGCAAATGGATGATGGATCTAAAATTCTCTCCAGTATATTTGTCTCAACAGCCCAAATCCAGCCACCACATTATTTCCAGGTTTCCCAAACAATGGGTGAGATGATAACATGCACAATTCAATTCCAATCTCAGTAATGATGCACAACTTAACCAATTTACTAAATGGACTGCTGATAGGGAAAGGCTGTCCCAAGATTTACAGATAATTTACAAAAACATTAAACATCAGAAAAAAGATTGCTAATGACTGATGTGGTTGAGTTCTCTCAAAAGAGTATAACTCACCAGCCATAAGCCGAGGAGGATGTGAATGAATAGATAAATAGCAACAACAACCTCCATTTATATAGTTCCATTAATGATATAAAAATGACCTCAAGGCACTTACAGATAAACAGATGGTGCCAGATAAGAACAGATGTTTACCTAAAGAGCAAATTTTAAGGGGTATCTTGGAGGAAAGAAAGGTAGGGAGACAGTGAGATTCCAGAACCAAAGCAGCTGAAGTTGGACAACAGTGTGGTGATTAAATTCAGACTCATGCTCTGCTTACAATGAGATGGTAAAATGGGTCAGGGTGAGAATTGTACATTCTCATCAACCATATCAGCACAAAAATAATTTATCCATTTGCTCCAAAGCATACAGATAGTTTGGCTTTGACTTCTGCAAACAGATGCTGGGTCTGTCATCATTGAGAATTCTCTTCCTCATGTTTGTTGTTGAATTGCCCTCCAACATTCACAACTGAATGTGGCAGGATTGTGGGATTTTGATTTGATTCTTTGGTTCTAGGATTGTTTAACTCTGTCTACAGTGCGATACTTCTGCTTTACATATAGGTAGCCCCACATTGCAGCTTTACCAGATTAGCACCATGTTTTTAGATAGGTCCAGTACAATTTCTCACATGATCCATATTTCTCACTGAAGTAGTATTGATCCCTGGCTTGATGATAATGTCAGAGTGAGAGATATGTTGGGTCAGGAGTATACAGATTGTGATGAAATAAAATTCTGCAGCACCACATGAATGCAAAGTTTTGAGTTGTTATATTTGTTCTGAATCCAAATCATTTTGCATGGTGATAAGTCACAGCAGATGTTTGAGACCTCAGTATGATTACAAGACTTTGTCTCCAAAAGTTCACTCTTACCAGCACAATGGAGACAGATGCATATGTGACAGCTAGATCTGACTGTACAGGATCAATCACATCTTCCCTCATGTTGGCACTCTTTCAGTCAACTCCATCAACCATTGACGGTGCTACCAAGCCATGCCTGGTGATGGAACTGAAGGCCCCTAACCAGAGTACATTTGGTTCCCTTGTTCCCACAAGCTGCCTGTCAGTGATGTTCAAATGAGAAGAAGTCTGAACAGAAGATTAACCAGTTCTACAAGGGCAGCAGGAAAACCTTTGCCTCCCAGTAGTACAAGACAAGAAACAAGTTTGGTCAGTATGACATTCAAATCTCATTATTAGCATTTCTCCAACAATCATGAGCAAACAGGGCCACCTTTCTATTGCTGAGCCCCTGTCTGCTCCCTTTAATGGATATAGAAGATCGTGTAACTCCACTACAAAGAACAGCGGAGTTACCTGTAGTGTCTTGGTGAATATTTATTCCTCCATCAAATCACTAAACACTGAATGTTTGTTCTGTTGGTATTTGTGGGAGTTTTTCCTTCTGTAAATTGGTTCTTATGTACTTCTTGCTGCACACACTCAAAGTTCCTTCATTAAGTGAAAAGTGCTTTAGGGTATTCCAGGATCTTGAAAAATGATACACAAGTGCAAAGCCTCTCAACCTTCTCTGTACTTCACTGTGAGCCATAGTTCAGCAGAGAACCACCAGCTATAGCTCTGTTGATAAATACAACACTGAAGGTCAGATGAAATTCAGATGCCAGTGGGCTCACAACAGATTCCACTGGTGGTCCCAGAATATTCTGTGCTGAGAGGCTGGGAGCATTTTGCATCTGGCTCCACAACTTTTATGCCAACCTTGTCTGGTATACAAGCAACAACTGTCAAACATTTTTGTATATTTTTCTACACATGATTTTTTAAAATTAATTAATCTATTTAATATCTTAGTCTATTTTAACTGTTACAAGTTTTTTGAATATAACACTGTCAAAGATCATTAGGGCAGTGACTTCAGACTCAGGTTCACTGCCTGAGGCCCAGTCATCACTCACAACTGGCACTGCCTCATGGAAGAACAACAGAGTGGGTCTCTCCAGCAGGCCCACTCTGCTGAGCTGCAGCAGGTTCGACAAGGGATGTTTCAAGCAAAGCCCACACAATGTTTCTAATGCGTCCATCCAGTCTTTCTATTGGTGAGCAAGAACACAAGGTCTGATGGGGATGGAACAGCAGCGTTATTTTGCAGTAAAATTTACAGCCAGAATAATAATTATGGTCAGTCTCTCTTAATTCAATTGTCTTGGAATTTGCTGGGTTTCAACCTTAAGTGCCAGTGAGCTTTGGTCATCCACATTCCCACAGAGATCCCAATCTTACTGGCTGAGTTCCAGCACAAACATCAGGCTGCGCTTTACTACTAGACTCCTCTTAGAGTCCAGTGGTAGAGCTGGAACTAGCCAAGAAGCCCCTGGATCCAGATCCACGAGCCTATTCATTTGAGTGAGGAATGTTGGGGCTGCAGGGAAGGAGGGGAGGAATAGACAAGATATATTTTATTTTAATTATTTGTGCTTTATTTAAACTGTTAAAATGTATTTTAACTGGCTTTTAACAATTTAATTATTTTAGTCCAATGGGATTCAAATAGATTGAAAAACCTAGACAGCTTGGAGAATCTGGGGGTAGGGTTTTCCCAGCTGTCAACGGCTTCCAGAGGAATTTTGTGGTGGGACTCATTTGAGCCAACCCACCTCAGCTCAGATTATTAAATTGCTCTAGATCCCAACTCCACTGGGGCACCAATTGGGCCAGAGAAATCAGCATTCTGAACCCTGCAAAGGGAAGTTCTTGGAAAGGGGTGACAAGTGCCTGCAGCAAGCCCATTCAGGGACGTTTAGTCATAGAACAATACAGCATGGATACAGGCCTTTCAGTCCAACTCATCCATGTTGACCAAGATGCCCAACTAAGCAAGTTCCATTTTCCCATGTTTTTCCCTCTAAACCTTCCCTATCCACGTATCTGTCCAAATGTCTTTTTATATACCTGCCTCAACCACTTCCTCTGGCAGCTCATTCCATAGATGCACCACCCTCTGCGTGAAGAAGTTGCCCATCAGGTCCCTTTTAAGTCATTCCCCACTCACCTAAAACCTTTGCCCTTTAGCATTTGATTCCCTTTCCCTGAGAAAAAGACACCTTATCTATGCCCCTTATGATTTTATGCACCTCTATAAGGTCACCCCTCAGTCTTGTATGCTCCAATGAATAAAGTCCTAGCCTACCCAACCTCTCCCTATAACCCAGGCCCTTGAGTCCTGGCAACATTCCTGTAAATCTTCTTTGCACTGTTTCCGGCTTAATTACGTCTTTCCTACAACAGGGTAACCAAGACATCTGGATCAATCAGTGCAATTTAGATTACAAAACAAATAAAGAGATTTCACCCCTCTTCCCTTTGATGTTGACTTAAAACACTTGCCTCCCAAATACAATTTACTGCAGCCACAGTATCTGCAAACACAAAGTATCATGGCAACAGGGAAACAATTAAAAATAAAGGCTCTTACCCCCATCCGGCAATCATGAAGAACCCTCTGTGCTCAGACACATTTTTCTCCAACAGAAGTAATGATAGTGCTATCAGACCTAATAAAGTAAATTGGTTGACATTTAAATCATCTTACAAGAAGTCACAAAATACCTGAATTCCTATTGACATTCATGTACTTATCAGAGCTCTAATTAATGAAACAGGGTATCAGATGGATTTTCCTGTTATTAATTTATCAGCAAGCATTTGGAATTTTTATGACGTTAGCAATCAGAAAATTTACAGGGGAAAGCAGCACTGTGCAAGGTCACAGGTCTGATCCTCAGATAATGCAGGAAAGGGGGAAAGGATGGGAGGCAGGTAAAACAGGAAATATAACAAAGAAACAGAAAGGCTGGGAAGCCTGAGGTTGGGAAGGGATGAAAGAAAAGTATCAAGAGAGGAAAGGAAGTTATCAGCACAGCTGTACAGAGAAAGTGGGAGAATCCAAAGAGAAAGAAATTGGAGAAAATAAATCAAGAAAGCAAGAGGAGGTATTGTTAAATGAGAAATCAAAAATGGTCAAATATTCCAGAAATTACATCATAGGAATGAGGAATGCTAAATGAAAATGTCAGAAATCTGAGAAAAGAACAGAAAATTGTGGATAGGCTCCAGCATGATTATTTTCAACACTGGTGCCCCACAAGGCTGCGTCCTCAGCCCTCTACTCTACTCCCTATACACTCATAACTGTGTGGCCAGATTCTGCTCTAACTCCATCTACAAGTTTGCAGATGATACCACTGTTGTAGGCCGTATCTCAAACAGCGATGAATCGGAGTACAGAAAGGAGATAGAGAGCTTACTGGAATGGTGTCATGACAACAAACTTTCCCTCAATGTCAACAAAAGAGCTTCAGGAAAGGGGGCGGTGTACATGCACTTGTCTACATCAATGGTACTGAGGTCAAGAGGGTTGAGAGCTTCAAGTTCCTGGGAGTGAACATCACCAACAGCCTGTCCTGGTCAAATCACTTAGAAGCCATGGCCAAGAAAGCTCACCAGTGCCTCTACTTCCTCAGGAGGCTAAAGAAATTTGGTTTGTCCCCTTTGACTCTCACCAACTTTTACCGATGCACTATAGAAAGCATCCTATCTGGATGTATCACGGCTTGGTACAGCAACTGCTCTGCCCAGGACCACAAGAAAGTGCAGAGAGTTGTGGACACAGTCCAGCACATCACGGACACCAGCCTCCCCTCCTTGGACTCTGTCTTTACCTCTCGTTGTCTTGGTGAAGCAGCCAGCATAATCAAAGACCCCACCCACCCGCGACATTCTCTCTTCTCTCCTCTTCCATCGGGTAGAAGATACAGGATCCTGAAGACACGTACCACCAGACTTAAAGACAGCTTCTACCCCACTGTGATAAGACTATTGAACAGTTCCCTTATACAATGAGATGGACTATGACCTCACGATCTATCTTGTTGTGACCTTGAACCTTATTGCACTGCACTTTCTCTGTAGCTGTGACACTTTACTCTGTACTGTTATTGTTTTTACCTGTACTACATCAATACACTCCGTACTAACTCAATGTAACTGCACTGTGTAATGACTTGACCTGTACGATCGGTTTGTAAGACAAGCTTTTCACTGTACCTTGGTACAAGTGACAATAATAAAGCAATACCAATACCAAGTTGGGCAGCATCTGTGGAAGGAGAAAGAGTCATTGCTTCAGGCCTATGACCCTTCATCAGAACTGCAGACCTGAAATGTTAACCATTTCTCTTTCCTCAGATGCTGCCTGACATGTTGAGCTTTTGGTCTACATTCTAGGCACCTTACCTGTCCATATGTATGCACTATACAATGAACTATATAGCACAATGAATCCCAGAACTTGACCAAGAAGACTATTTTGTTTGTGGATAACATACCACACGACCATTCCTATGCAGACCATACACTGGAAAACAATTTCAAAAGTAATAATGTAAATAGATTTTCAAATGACAGAGCAAATAATATTCACAATGTGAGCATAAGAATCAGAATTTTCCACTTTCTTCTACAAAGTGAAATGAATTTGCTTCACCCTCTGGTTCATGCTGAACATTATAACTTGTACATTATACATTTTGTTAATGTATTCGAAGCATATGAGCATTGCTGGGAGGTTGGTATTTACTGCCCTTTTCTAACTGCTGTTGAGAAGTTGGTGAGGAGCTTCTTAGACTTTATAGGCAATTCTGCAGGGCAGTTGGAGTAAAGGGGTGAATCTGGAATGATATACAAGCCAAGCCAATTAAGGAGAATAGGTTTCCTTTCCTAAAAAGACATTCATGAACTTAGTCATACTTGAAGAACAATCCAAGAACTTCCAGAGAAACTATTACTGATACTACCTTTTTATTCCAGACTTATTTATTTACCTGAACTCAATTCACAAACTGCCATGGTAGTATTTGAACTGGCATCTCCAGGTTATTAATTCAGGAGTCCGAATTATTTATCCAGTAATATAACCACCACAGCATGTTATAGGAAAGATCTGTCTGAAAAATGACGATTTTTTTTGAGGTGGCAGTAAGACAGCTTGATGAGGTTTATGTGGCCTACATGAATCTTAGCAATGCATTTGACCAAGCCAGATCTGGTAAACTAATCAGAGAAGTAAAGGTGGCAAATTGGATCCAAATGAGTCTGTTTTGCAGGAAGCAAAAGGTGGACAGATGCTTCAATAGTTCAAAAGATTGTTTGCAACAGGGTTCCACAAGGTTCAGTGCCAGAAGCTTTGTTTTTTTTATGGCATATGTACAGTAAATGATTCAGGCTTAAATGTAGGAAGCATGATTCAGAGGCATTCAAATAATATAAAACACAGCTATGAGATAATGAGGAAGAAAGCTCCAGACCAAGGAGGTATCAATGGATTAGTTAGGGAGTGGAAAAGTGGCAAATGGAATTTAATTTGAAGTGTGAGATTGCACTTTGGGAGGGCAAGCAAAGCAAGAGAATAATCATTTAATGTTTGGATACTGAAAACAATGGAATAGAGACAGCTGTATGTCCCCAGATCCAATATAAAAAACATAATAGAGAAGGCAGATAGAGTAGTTAAGGCAGGCTGTTGAATATTCTTCTTCATGGATCAAGGAATAAAATATAGAGTAGGGAGTTCATACTAATTAGACCATTGCTAGAGTACTGCATGATGTTTGAAGTCACCACATTATAGAAACATTGGAATGGCATGAGAAAGGGCTCAAAAGAGAATAACAAGGATAGAGCAATTAATTAAGAGGAAAGATGAGCTAAGATGTGTTGTTTCCTTTGGAACAGAGAAGTTCAACAGAAGTTTAATCAAGGTGGATAGGATGAGAGACCTAGGCAGGAAGAAATGATTGTGGACAAAGATTGAAGGATTTGGGGAAGTTGAGAACAGACTTCGCCTAAAGAATAACACACACAAAATGCTGGAGGAACTCAGCAGGTCAGGCAGCACCTACAGAGGGAAATAAACAGCCGATGTTTCGGGTCAAGACCCTTCATCGGGACTCAAGTCTTGAGGACCCTTCATCAGGACTCAGGACTTGAGTCCTGATGACGGGTCTCGACCTGAAATATCAACTGTTTTTTTCCCTCCATAGATGCTGCCTGACATGCTGAGTTCCTCCAGCATTTTGTGTCTGTTGCTCCAGATTCCAGCATCTGCAGAATCTCTTGTGTCACCTAAAGAGGGCATGTGATCTAGAATTCAATGTTTGCGAGAACCATCAAGGTAGAGGCACTATTTTAGAACATTGAACACTAGAGCACAGTACAGGCCATTCGCCCACGATCTTGTGCCAACATTTTATCTCGCCCTAAGATCTATCTAACCTTTCCCTCCCACATCCCCTTCTATTTTTCTATCATTCATATAGCTACCTAAGAGTCTCTTAAATGTCCCTAATGTATCTGCCTCCACCAACTCTGCTGGCGCAGTGCGTTCCACGTGTCCACCACTCTCTGTGTAAAAAACTTGCCTCTGACATCCCCCCATACCTTCCTCCAATCACCTTAAAATTATGCCCCCTTGTGTTAGCCACTTTCACCCTGGGAAAAAGTCTCTGACTGTCCACTCGATCTATGCCTCATCATCTTGTATACCTCTATCAAGTCACCTCTCATCCTCCTTCTCTCCAAAGAGAAAAGCCCTGAGTTCACTCAACCTATCCTCATAAGACATGCTCTCCAATCCAGGCAGCATCCTGGTAAATCTCCTCTGCACCCTCTCTAAAGCTTCCACATCCTTCCTATAGTGAGGCGACCAGAATTGAACTCCAAGTGTGGTCTAACCAGAGTTTTATAGAGCTTCAATATTACCTGGCAGCTCTTGAATTCAATACCCTAACTAATGAAGGCCAACATGCCATATGCCTTCTTAACAACCCTATCAACCTATATGGCAACCTTGAGGGATCTATGGACATGGACCCCAAGATCCCTCTCTTCCTCCACACTGGTCTGCCATTAACCATGTATTCTGCTTTCAAATTCAATCTTCCAAAGTGTATCACGTCACACATTTCCAGGCTGAACTCCATCTGCCACTTCTCAGTCCAGCTCTGCATCCTATCAATGTCCTGTTGTAATCTACAGCAACCTTCTGCACTATCCAAAACACCACCAACCTTCGTGTCATCTCCAAACTTACTGACCCAGCCTTCCACATCCTCATCCAAGTCATTTATAAAAATCACAAAGAGCAGGGGTCCCAGAACAGATCCCTGCGGAAAACCACTGGTCACCAACCTCCAGTCAGAATATGCTCTGTCTACAACTACTCTGTCTTCTATGGGTGAGCCAATTCTGAATCCACACAGCCAAGTTTCCCTGGAACCCATACCTCCTGACTTTCTGAATGAGCCTTCCATGAGGAACCTTATCCAACGCCTTACTGAAATTCACGTACACCGCATCCACTGCTCGACGTTCATCAATGTGCTTTGTCACATCCTCAAAGAATTCAATCAGGCTCGTGAGGCATGGCCTGCCCCTCACAAAGCCATGCTGACTGTCCCTAATCAGCCTATGCTTCTCCAAGTGCCCATAAATCCTGTCTAAGAATCTTCTCCAGTAATTTGCCCACCACTGAAGTAAGACTCACTGACCTGTAATTCCCAGGGTTGTTCCTACTCCCTTTCTTGAACAAAGGAGCAAAATTTGCCACTCTCCAATCATCTGGCCCTACTGTGGCCAGTGAGGACGCAAAGATCATCGCCAAAGGCACAGCAATCTCTTCCCTCGCTTCCCGTAATAACCTTGGATATATCCCATCTGGCTGCAGTGAATTATCTATCCTAATATTTCACAAAGGTTCCAGCACATCCTCTTTCCTTGCATCAACATGCCCTAGCATATCAGCCTGTTGTACACCATCCTCACAAATGCCAAGGTCTCTCTCACTGGTGAATACTGAAACAAAGTATTCATTAAGGACCTCCTCTACCTCTTCCCAGTCCAGCCACGTTTCCTCTTTTATCCCTGATCAGTCCTACCCTCCAGTAATCCTCCTATTCTTCACAAATGTGTAGAATGCCTTGGGGTTTTCCTTGATCCTATTCACCAAGGCCTTCTCATGCCCCCTTCTAGCTTTCCTAGGTCCATTCTTAAGCTCCCTCCTGGCCACCTTGTAACTCTTTAGAGCCCTGTCTGATCCATACTTTCTAAACCTCAGGTAAGTTTCTTTCTTCCTCTTGACAAGATGTTCTACGTCTCTTGTCAACCATGGTTCTTTACTCTACCATCTTTACCCTGCCTCAATGGGACAAACCTATCCAGAACACCATGCAAGTACTCCCTAAACAACCTCAACCTCCACATTTCCATTGTGCACTTCCCCAAGAACATCTGTTCCCAAATTATGCTTCCAAGTTCCTGCCTAATAGCATCATAATTCCCCCTCCCCCAATTAAACACTTCCCATATCATCTGCTCCTATCCTTCTCTAAGGCTATGGTAAAGGTTAAGGAGTTATGGTCACTGTCTCCAAAATGCTCTCCCACCGAGAGATCTGAAACCTGATCAGGCTCATTGCCTGGTACCAGGTCCAGTATGGCCTCTCCACATACTGTGTCAGGAATCCTTCCTGGACACTCCTAACAAACTCTGCTCCATCCATCCCATTTACACTAAGGAGGTGCCAATCAATATTAGGGAAGTTGAAATCACCCATGACAACAACCCTGTTGCTTTTGCACCTCTCCAAAATCTGCCTCCCAATCTGCTCCTCAGCGTCTCTGCTGCTATTGGGCGGTCTGTAGAAAACTCCTAATAGAGTGATCGCTCCCTTCCTGTTTCTGACTTCCAACCACACTGACTCAGTAGATAATCCCTCCAGGACATCCTACAGCTGTGACACTGTCCCTGAACAGCAAAGCCACTCCCTCACCTCTTCTACCTCTGTCCCTGTCCCTTTTGAAACATCTAAACCCTGGAATATCCAGCAGCCATTCCTGCCCTTGTGACAGCCAAGTCTCTGTAATGGCCACCATGTACTTACCCATGCTCTAAATTCATCACCCTTGTTCCTGAAACTTCTTGCATTAAAGTGGACACACTTCAGCCCATCCAACTGACTGCAATTTTGCCCTTTCAAATGCCTATCCTTCCTCGCAGTCTTTCTACACTCTGCATCTACTTGTACACTAAATGCACCAACCTCTGACCTATCACTCTGGTTCCCATCCCCCTGCCAAACTAGTTTAAACCACTCCCAACAGTTCTAGCAAACTTGCCCGCGAGAATATTGGTCCCCCTACAGTTCAGGTGTAACTTGTCCTTTTTGTACAGGTCCCCAGAAGCGATCCCAATGATCAACAAATCTGAAACCCTGCCCCCTGCACCAACTCCTCAGCCACGCGTTCATCTGCCAAATCAACCTATTCTTACCCTCACCGGTGCATGGCATAGGCAGCAATCCAGAGATTACTACCCTTGATGTCTTGCTTTTCAGCTTCCTACCTAGCTGCCTATATTCCCTCTTTAGACCTCATCTCTTTTCCTACCTATGGCATTGGTACCAATATGTACCATGACCTCTGGCTGTTCGCCCTCCCCCTTCAAAATGCTGTGGGCCCGGTCCTGACACCTGGGAGGCAACATGCCATCTGGGAGTCTCTTTCACGTCCACAGAATCCTCTATCACCACCGCCCTCCTCTTCTCCACCACACAACCAGGCTCAGTGCCAGAGACCTGGTCGCTGTGGCTTCCCCCTGATAGGTCCCCCCCCCCCAACCAAACAGTATCCAAAGTGGTATACCTGTTATTCAGGGGAACGGCCACAGTGGTACCCTGCACTACCTGGCCATTCTCCTTCCTTCTCCTGACAGTCACCCAGCTACCTGCCTCCTGCAGCTGAGGAGCGACTGCCTCCCTGTAGCTCTTCTATGAACTCCTCGTTCTCTCATAGGAGCCGAAGGTCATCCAGCTGCAGCTCCAGTTCCCTAACACAGTCTGTAAGGAGCTGCAACTGGATGCACCTTGTGCAGATGCAGTTATCAGGGAGACTGCAATTAAAATGTATCTACTAGGCAAATGATATTCGGTACCAATAAGGCAAAAGACCAAGAGATGATCTGAACAGAATAATGGACTTCTCTGTGCCATAGACTTGCACAATTCTGGTGTATTTGAACATACAGTAAATATAGATCATAAAACCTGATGGTGTGCTTTCTAAAGACAGTATATGGAAATCCATTGGGGGGGGGGCATAGTGACACAGCTGGTAGAACTGCTGTCTCACAGTGCCAGATTCCTGGTTCAATCCTCACCTCAGATGCTGTCTGTTTGCATGTTCTCTCTGTGACTGCATGGGTTTCCCTTGGGTGCTCTGGTATCCTCCCCGATCCCAAAGACACGAGGGGTGGTAGATTAATTTGCCACCGTAAATTGCCCCTACTGTGTAGGTGAGTGTAGAATCTGGGGGAGTTCATCAGAACATGGGATGAATAAAAAAAAGATGGAATTAACGTAGAATTAGTGTACGTTCTCCCCGTGACTGCGTGGGTTTCCTTCGGGTGCTCTGGTTTCCTCCCACATTCCAAAGATGTATGGGTTGGGAAGTTGTGGGCGTGCTATGTTGGCGCCGGAAGTGTGGTGACACTTGCGGACTGCCCCCAGAACACTCTATGCAAAAGATATATTTCACTGTGTGTTTCGATGTAAAAGTAACTAATAAAGAAATCTTAAGGCCACCTTAGTGTCAACGGGTGGCTAATGGTCAGCGTGGACTTAGTGGGCTGAAGGGCCTGTTTCTGTGTTGTATCTCTCTATGACTTGCTAATGCACCAAAGGAGTTCAGCAATAAAACAGCAAGAATGAAGCTTAGCTGCTTTAGCATTATTTTTAACCCAGATACGTCAGATTGTTGAACTATATTCAATCACACATCCAAATTTAAAAGATAAAACAGCTGAAAAAAAATCTGAAGTTGCTGAAACCTGAAACAAAAACAGAAAATGCTGGACAGAATTGGCAAGTCAGGAAGTATCTGTGGAGAGATAAACAGAGTTAATATTTCAGGTCAATGACCTTTCATCAGAATTTCAGCAATATCAGGATGCACTTCATGATCTAATTTCCTTCCATTCAATTTTGCAGTATTTGCAGAAAATATTTACTGCCCAGCAGTCAAATTATTTCTAAATAAAAGTGGTCACAAAATAATCCCAATAATTTATATTTAAAGATCCTTACCTGTGCAATCAGCAAGTTAAGAGAGAATAAATGAGGCAGCTGCTTAAATCTCTTATTCAGCACCATGACAGCTACAGTCCATACCTACATGAAGGGAAAAATTGTGTGTATATAAGTGGTTTAAAATTTAAAATGGACTCAGGGAATATTTAGGTTTTTTTTAAAGAAAAGATATCAGAAAAAAACAATGCATTTTGCCCTAATTATGAAATAAAGGTAAGCGATAACCATCTCCCATAGTGTTGTTCCTGGTAAATCTGGGGATAGTCTGCTTTGTATAATGGCACACCCATTGCATCAAGTAACAACACGAAACAAGTAGCATAGGACTCACTGCACTTCCAAAGTTCTTTTGCCAACATATAAAGAATCCCTGCCGATTTGGAACAGTTTATAATCTGGTTGAGTTCTTTGAGATCTCTTAAGTACAGCTGGACTTGAATGGAAATCTGATGAACAAACTACTCAACTATTCCTTGTGGTGTAGTACTACAAATAGGTATATCATAGGACTAACTAGAAGGTTAATTAAAAACATCTTATTGGTGTACAGAGATGATTGTTTTAAATAATAGAAATAGAGCATTAAATTGTTTAAAATAATAGAAATAGAGGTTTACTCTCACTTGATACTTTAGCTCAGATGTCAATCACCGTCAGAAGAAATAAGGATTTTTTAAAATCTATTCGCTCTTTGAAATTTAGGCATTGCTGGCAAGGCCAGAATTTATTGCCCATCCCCAATTGCTCTTGAACTGAGTTACTTGCCTCATTGCCCCAGTCCTCAATGAGGGGTCAGTGGTGGAAAGGGTGAGCAGCTTCAAGTTCCTGGGCATCGACATCTCAGAGAATCTATCCTGGGCCCAACACATTGATGCAATCACAAAGAAGGCACGCCAGCAGCTCTACTTTGTTAGGAGTTTGAGGAGATTTGGTATGTCACCAAAGACTCTTACAAATTTCTACAGATGTATGGTGGAGAGCATTCTGACTGGTTGAATCACAGCCTGGTATGGAGTCCCTAATGCACAGGACTACAAGAGGCTGCAGAGGGTTGTAGACTCAGCCAGCTCCATCATGGGCACACCTATCAGGGAGGAGGTACAGGAGCCTGAAAATCCATACTCAATGATTCAGGAACAGCTTCTTCTCCTCTGTCATCAGATTCCTGAATGATTCATGAACACTACCTCATTATTCCTTTTTTTGCACTATTTATTTTTGTAATTTATAGATTTTTATGTCTTTGCACTGTACTGCTGCCACAAAACAACAAATTGGTATTGGTTTATTACTGTAACTTGTACTGAGGTGCAGTGAAAAGCTTGTCTTACAAACTGATCGTACAGGTCAATTCATTACACAGTGCAGTTACATTGAGTTAGTACAGAGTGCATTAATGTAGCACAGGTAAAAACAATAACAGTACAGAGTAAAGTGTCACATCGTATGTCAGTGAAAATAAATCTGATTCTGAGAGGAATTTAATAGATTGCCTAGAGTCATGTTTAGACCATTCTGGTTAAGAACAGTTGACTTCCTCCCCTGAAGAACATTAATGGATCAGATGGATTTTTATGACAGTGGTTTTGTGGTCACCATTACGAAGACTTGCTGCTTTTAAATTCCAGATTGTTAGTTGAATTTAAATTTCATAGCCATGCCATTGTGGAATTTGAACTCACATGGGATTGTTAGTCCTGTCCTCTGGATCATTAGCCTGTTCATTGAGTCAACATCCTTTTCATTTTCTTGTTTGTAATTAATATTTTATAAGCAATGACATCCACCATCATTAGCTGCCTTAAGTGTTTGGTTGTGATTCTTACTGATTCAAATTTCATCCATCTAAAACAATTACATTTGTGGCATATTGTTTATATCTGTAACAGATAAATCAACTGTAACACTTTGGGATGTAATAGATGTCCTAAACATGGGCTGCATTAGATAGCAACTATGTCACAGTAGATAGAACATAGAACACTACAGCACAGTACAGGCCCTTTGGTTCACAATGTTGTGCCAACATTTTATCCTGCTCTAAGATCTATCTAACTGTTCCCTCCCACATTGCCCCCTATTTTTCTATCATTCATGTGTCTAAGAGTCTCTTAAATGTCCCTAATGTATCTGCCTCCACAACCTCTGCTGGCAGTGCGTTCCACGCACCCACCATTCTCTGTGTCAAAAACTTACCCCGACATCCCCCTTGTACCTTCCTCCAATCACCTTAAAATTATTTCCCCTCGTGTTAGCCATTGTCACCCTGGGAAAATGTCTCTGACTGTCCACTCAATCTATGCCTCCTATGATCTTGTACACCGCTCATCCTCCTTCTCTCCAAAGAGAAAAGCCCTTGATCCCCTATGGTTTTTGCACTTCCAAGTTGGATAATGTTTCATTAAAAACAACTTTATAGAATATATTGAAGAGTGTATTGTTCTATTATAGAGGTTATTGTGTAACTTGAGCTCTTTACAGTACAAGAAGCAATTATACCAATTATCTAAATTGAAGAGAATTGACGTGTGAATGTAGTATGTTGACACAATGCAAAATTAAGCAACTTTAAGCAAAAAGGAAAATCCAAATTGACAAGTTGGACTTATTGATTATTTTAACTATTAACAGCAATCTTAAAAACTTTTAAATTGTTCAATATTTTATGTAATTGTTATATAATATCAGTAAACATTATTTTATGTAATTGTTATATAATATCAGTAAACATTAACAGCAGAGGTGGGTTTAAGCTGTAATGAGTATTCTTTGTCAATTGATTAACCCCTTTTATGGATGTTAAAATTACCAGCTGAAAATTCAGTTTCACTCAAACACTTGGATCAATGAAATATTCATCTTAAAGTCATAAGGCTGTGAGTTCATGTCTTAATCCAGAAAGTCACTTTAGAGCAGGAGAGAAAATGCTGCATGGCATTTTTGGAGGTGCTGTCTTTTGAAATGAGACATAAATGTATGTAACTTTGTGGGGTGAAAATGCACACATAGCAGAACAGAAATCACCAGAATCCATTCAAAGCCGAATGCCCAAAGCCCTCAATAACTATCTGGATTATATTGACACACAGAAATTAAAATACTACACAGAGTGCCAATACAAGCCACTCAGTCCATATGGCAAACTGAAACATTGTATCAGAAGCTTGTGTCGGAAAGATTAACAGTTTCAATTTTTGTATAATTCATACGCATATTTTGTTTAGCTTAATTCAAATTGGAAGCAACTATTCCAGGTTGATTATTTTGTTTTAAACATTGAAACACACCCTTAAAAAATAAAATCAGAGATAACCTGAATGACAAACCCAAGGTCATTTAAAATATGCTGGAAAATCTGCCCACTTCACTCGTAGGAGATTAAACCTGACTTCACTCACTTCAATAGAAAGGGATGACTTTGGAGGGAAAGTGTTTCAGGTTACTTACATTTTGTGAATTAATTGATTTAACTTAAATATATTTAACTGTTATGTTTTCAACTGTTTTAACTATTTTAAAATCTACTTTTTAAAAAGTATTTCTCTGAAGATAGATCTTTAATAGCTATTGATTATTTTTGAACATTTGTAAATGTCGCAGGCATCCGTAGTTGTAAAAAATCCTTCTGACAGGTTTGGCAGCCCATTTGTCTAAGGGTGTGGCTTAGCTTCTTAGTGGAAGAGTTTCTAGGGTTGTGGCTTGCTATTTTAAGTGGGAAGGCCTTCGCTGATCAAGAATTTGTTTTGGAGATCAAGTTGCTGCAGGCAAGTGCAGGCAAGGGAATGCAGAGTACGGGTAGCTTGCCAGATGGAACCAACTGGAAGACATTGCATTCCATCTGCACATTAGCATCATATAAGCCATCAACCAACATAGATGCGGTTGCTCATTCTAGTGTGACGATCAAGAGGAGCTGGGTCCAATCAGCATATATTCTCACCATTTAAAAATGATAATAACTGAACTTTGAAATGTCTTGATTACACGTTGACACAAATGGAAAATAATTCTTACTATATTAGCACTGCAATTACATATAATATATACAATAAATATGATACAGCACAATCCACGATTGCATAACTAGAGAACCAGGGAAATAATCTGTACAAATGAAATGGGAGTAATTGAGAATTAATTCAGATTCTATTTGTAAGGGTTGCACAATATACTTCTATAGCTATATTCACAGAAGTAGTAGCCAACATCAACCTGACATGGTAATTTGTACGCGCTGGCTAATGGCAAGACTATGGCAGCTATAATGGCAGGAGAGTGCAATTACAGCATGGTACACTACAGAGAAAATTTTGACTTTAATCTGGACACAGGAATTTATAATGCAAAATTGCAGTGAAGTGAGTGTGCTTGTGGATGTGTTTTTACACGATTACTCCTACAGTTCTGCAGAATAATTTATTGCGCTATTGATATGCAGTGAATGTATAAGTCAAAATCATTTATTAAATTGGACTCTGAGTATTTTACTGGTGCTTTGGAGAATGAAACGCAAATTTAAGCCATTTATTTATTTTTTATTCCTGACTATTTGAGTACTGTTAAAGCTGAGAAAATGCAACAAATTAATATGCAACATGTATGAATTGGAAGTGGATGTCTAATACTTCAATTGGAGGGCCATGCTTGGCAAACACAGGATTTAGCTACAGTTATTGGAAATCCTGGATACCGTCAGAATTTGGGGGTGAGCACTGGACTTTTACAGTAATCCAGAGACAATGTGGCATATGGAAGAAACACTGTGAAAAGGTTAATATTCATGCACTATTGAGACTTCAATAATAAAAATCTAGCATCAACTTAAGTTGCATGTCAACATGTAACTCAACATATACATCAATTATGATTATCATAAAACAGTATCAACTATGCAAAATATGTTATAAAGATGCAATGTTTTATTAACAATGGCAGAAAGTCATGCCAGATATATAGTGTTATGAAAGCATGTTTTTAAAATGATACCAACCAGAAAAAATAGGGTAACTATGCTTAGGTCAAAGCTGACATCCTGAATTGCAGACTGCAAAACTTCTGCTTGCATGGATGGAACTGTCAAAAGCCACGCCGACACATACATGATGGGAGCAGACACAAATGTACTTATCACCATCCCTGGAGTAACCTTCAAAAATAAATTTCATTTATTTTTAGAAGATTAAAATAAAAGCAGAAAATTGCATGCTACTGTATTGTCATGATTAGATAAGTAGGAATTTCTTCACTGCACATTTACTTGTGTCCACAAAGATGGTACTTCCACTTAAAAATGTGATTCTTTGAACTTTCTTCTAGTAAGGCTGGAAGGGGAAACCAAAAGGATTATCAGTTTAATTTATGTAACTTATCTATAAAAACAAGCATTGAGCAATGATCACTATGAATCATGGCTGGCCATCTGAGAATCCTTCAAAAAGAAAATCCTGTATCAAAGACAGCAATAACATCTTCAAGGAAAATCCTGTATGGCAAATTTGATTGAATTTTTTGAAGTGGTAACTAAGTTTGTTGTTAAGGACAATGTGGTTGATATAACCTGCATGGACTTCAGTATAACCTTCAGTAAGGCCTTTATCAAAATTCTGCATAGGAGACTAGTCCATGAGATCTGGGGCAATTTGCCAAATTGGATCAAAAATAGGCTTGGTTACAGCAGTAGTTTTATTAAACTTTATGTGGCTTGAATTACTTGGTATGTGCATGTCAATAAAACAGTGTACAAGAGAAAGAGTACAAGTTCTGAACTACATGCTTAAAATATTAGTGCTATGTAAAACCTATTGCATTCTGCAGTAAAACCAATGTGAGAGTGATCATCTACATACTTACAATTTCAATTTCCATATTGTACTGACTTGCATAAATAGCTACACTTGGTGCTGTTGGGAAAACTCCATATAAGAATGCAAAGTTCGATATACTGGTGTAGTTAGCATCAGTGTTGCCGTTGTTTAGCAATTCCACCGTTTCACGGCTAATGAGAGGAAGTACCAATCTATGATTGTTAAAAACAAATATTTTGTTATAAGTGATACAATACATCATAATTGACCACACTTTGAGAAATTTGATTTAAATTTAACACAAAACATCATCAACATGAATTTCTTTGAATTGTTAAATGCAGTTTATTCAGTTAATCACCCAACTTTATGGCAGAACCCCTCAAGGTTCTCCTGTTATCAGATCCTAGATGCCACGTGAGACAGACAAAGGGAAAGGTATAAGATACAACTGATGGAGCCAAAAATAGTTACAGATTTTCAGAAGGAAATAAATAGTTCACAATAATACTTTCGGTATGCCACTGTAGAATGGACATTAAAATCATAGAGAGCAAACAGTGTAACTGTTACCAGAATGAAGCAAAAGATGATACAGTATTAAGTATGAGAGAGACTCAAGTTACAGGGATTTTCCATTACCAGTGAAAGGCTGAGTTATTTGGTACGTTTTTAAATATGTGAAAACTTTTGCTCAGATAAGTAGGCAAAGCTTATTTCCTCTGTTAGTGACAAGGGTATAACCTTTATAGGAAGGTAGAAAGTTCTGCTGCATTGAGGTCTGTAAAAGATAACTCACGGAACATTATGTAATGAATCTTGGCTGCAATAGATGTCTCATTGGAAGATCAAAAGGTGCGATGGGCAGCATTTTGAATCCCAGAAGAATATGAGAATGGTTCATTAAAAATTGCCATTAAAACATTATTCAAAAAATGCAGAATAAAAGATTATCGTGAAGAAGTTAAAGGCCACCATGAGAAACCCTATGTATACAAAGATAACCGGTGGAACAAAATGGTCTGAAAAGATTAAGGAACTATAGCTTTAGTAACTTTTTTTAAGTAAATTCCTTTGTCTGTAACCAATCATGATGTAGGAAATAAGTGCCATGCTGCCTGACTAATGCATGATCATTCCTTGTATGGTAATTGTTTGCACCTCTGAAAAAGTATAAGAATGTATGTAGATCAATGTATCTCAGAGACCACCCGGTCCGGGACGCAGGTGCCTGGCTTGGTGCTCTCTCCTCGGATCAAGTAATAAAGAGATTGAACAAGAACAGTGGTCTTTTGAGTCTTCTCTCTGACCGAATTCAACAGATGCACCATAGAAAGCATCCTATCTGGATGCATCACGGCTTGGTACGGCAACTCCTCTGCCCAGGACTGCAAGAAACTGCAGAGAGTTGTGGACACAGTCCAGTGCGTCACAGAAACCAGCCTCCCCTCCTTGGACTCTGTCTTTACCTCTTGCTGCCTTGGCAAAGCAGCCAGCATAATCAAAGACCCCATCCACCTGGGTCATTCTCTCTTCTCTCCTCTTCCATCGGGTAGAAGATACAGGAGCCTGAGGGCATGTACCATCAGGCTTAAGGACAGCTTCTATCCCACCGTGATAAGACTATTGAACGGTTCCCTTATACGATGAGATGGACTCTGACCTCACAATCTACCCTGTTGTGACCTTGCACCTTACTGCACTGCATTTTCTCTGTAGCTGTGACACTTTACTCTGTACTGTTATTGTTTTTACCTGTACTACCTCAATGCACTCTGTACTAACTCAATGTAACTGCACTGTGTAATGAATTGACCTGTACGATTGGTATGCAAGACAAGTTTTTCACTGTACCAATAGAACAATGTGGAAGATATCCAACAAGTGTAGGGGAACATGCAAAACTAATGTCAGAGAGGCAGACTGAGCACAAGCACCATTGTGAGAGAAAGAGATCACATCACTCATTTAGGAGAGAGCACAACAGCACGGAGAGTCAACTAAAATAGTCAGAAGTGTGAGTGACCAAGAGTAGGAGCCAGGAGAGAACGACCAGTACAGAGTATAGAAGCAGAAGAATAAGGCAGATGAATGCACTGCTGTAGCCATGTTGCAGGAGCAGAAGAATTTAAATGCATGGGCATTGGTGCAATTCTTAGGCAGGAACCATATGTGATAGACTGTTACACCTCAAACAGCCTGTGACAAGTAGTCATGGACAGAATTTAAATTAACTTGATGTGAGAATAGGAGTGTTGATTCAGAAAAAGTAAGTAAAGTATGAAATGGACGGCAGAAGAAAGAGGAGCAAGAACAAAGACAACAGAAGTATTTTCTCGAACTTAATGGTATATTCCCTGGTCTGTTTGCATTGATATAAAGCTGATGAACTGAGGGCATGTGTAGACATGTCAAAATGTGGCAATTTTAACATGGCAAGAATGTCCTGAGGCATTTCACAGGAGTGTTAATAAACAAAAAGCTGACACTATAAGAAATACCAGGGCAGGAATGGTAGCACAATTTCAGACTGGACAGCGAGGGTGAAAAGGAGAGAAAAAAGTAACAATTTACTATGGTTGTAAATAATTTGCAAAATTCTCAAAACTCAAGGGATGAGCAGTGATTAAAGAAACAATCAGATTTGCAAGTAAGGATTATAAACTGGACCAAAAGGACAACCAGAGACAGGAAGTATATTGCAGACCACCATAGTCATAGAAGAGCATATATATTAGAAAACTTCTGAGTGCAGAAACAAAAGGCGATTCATAAACACATAAATACATAAAGTGCTTCTAAGCAACATCAACTTTGTGTGGAGCAGGATGCTGTAGGTATGGTTTGTAATGAATACTTTGCTTCCATCTACATTAAAAGAAAATGTTACAGATATTGTAGTGAAGGATTATGACACGTTGGTTGAAATAAACAAAAGGGAAATATTAAGGAATTGAGAATCTTTCAACATGAATAAATCACCTGCCCTGGATAAAGACTGTTCAGAGAAGCAAGGAAGAAAATCATGGAGGCCATGGTCATCATTCACCAGTCATTTTTGGCTGTAGACAACCTGTCAGTTGACTAGAAGAATTCTAACACTGCATCATTTTTTAAAAAGGGGAGAAACAGATTGACCGAGTAATTTGGGACCATTTGGATTAACACCGGTGGTGGGCAATTTTTGAAAAGAAATTCTGAGGAACAGTATCAATCATTACTTAAAAAAATAAGTAAATGAGAAACATCAGCATGGATCTATTAAGAGTGTATTTGAAGAATTGATTGGATTTTTTGAGGAAATGATAAGATCTGTGAAGGTGGGCTGTACGATGCAATCTAGATGGGTTTCAGCAAAGTGGCTGACCAGGTCCCAATAGCAAACTGGTCAGAAAAGTAAAATTCCAGTGAATTAAAAAAGTGGCAAGCTAGATCCAAAAAACTGTTTCAGGGCCAGGTAATAAAGATTACTGGCCAATGTAAATTTTAATGACCGGAAGGCTATTCAGTTTGGAATTTCAGAGGGCTCATTTATAAGTCATATATCTGAAGGACTTCATCAATGTTATAAAATTTAACATCTCAGGTACTGCTATGTAGTTTGCAGATGAAAATTGGCTTGACGGTCAAAAAGAAAGTTGTGTGTATGCTGCAGAATGATACCTATGGATTTGTCAGATGGAGAAAATTGTGCAATTTTCTGTAAAACAAAGCCAAGTCATCTGTACATGTGTAAGAAATGGGAGTTGGAAAAAAGATAAATTTTATGTTGAATTATTTACTTTTTTTTCATACAAATTCCATGAGAGTGAATTTTATTCTGTATCAAGTTTTTGGGTAGTAGTTTGTGAGTTCTGTAAGAGAAAATTTCCATAACCTTGAATAGTTGTAACAGGGGTTGGGGGGGGTCGCCTTATATGAAGAAATGTACAGGAATAAAACAGCCTTGAGGAGTGCATGCACAGATCCCCGGGGGCAGTAGGACAATTTGATAAACTAGTTAGGAGGCATATGAGATGCAGGCATTCACTGGCTAAGATCCTGAAGATAAGAGCAATGTAAAATACTAGGTAGGCCATTACTAGAGCACTGCCTATGGTCTGGCCACCACATTATAGGACAAATGTGATAGCACTGGAGAGGGCCCAAGGAAAATTCAGCATGAAATTGTAGTTAGGGAGGGAAGACTGAGCCAATACTATGGTTGGATGAGTGACAGCAGAAATGGCCAGTTCTGATGCAAACAGAAAAGACCAACCACCAGAATTCAATACTGAGACACAAAAAATTCTGCAGATATTGTTTGGAAGGCTGCAATATGCCTAGACAGAGATGAGTCACTGTTCCTCAAGCTTATGTTGGACCTTGTTTTAATAGTGCAGGAGCACAGACAGATAGATATACTGGGAGTGGGATGTAGAATTAGAGTATCAGGCAACAGGAAGATCAGGATCACTGCTGAGAACTAGAAGTGGTCACTCAATCTGTGCTGGGTTTCTCCAGCGTAGAGGAGGCCACACTGTGAGCACCAAATGCAGTAGGCTAGATTGGGAGAAGTGCAAGTAAGTTGCTGGTTCACCTGGAAGGACTGTTTGAGGGGTGGCACAGGAGTGTAGTGGGGTTAGTGTAACACCATTACAGCGATCCAGGTTCAATTCCCGCCACTGTCTGTAAGGAGTTTGTACGTTCTCCCCATGTCTGTGTGGGTTTCCTCTGGGTGCTCCGGTTTCCTCCCACATTCCAAAGACATACAGGTTTTTTTGCTGCGGGCATGCTATGTTGGCGCCGGTAGAGTGGCAACACTTGCGGGCTGCCCCCAGCACGTTCTCAGCAACGCAAAAAGATGTACTTCACTGTGTGTTTCGATATACATGTGACAAATAAATAAATATCATATCTTATCTTGAGTCTCTGGATGGTAGAAAGGGAAGAAGTAAAGGGTCAGGTGTTGTATCTCCTGTGGTTGCAGGGGAAAGTGCTGTAGGGAGAGTGGTTGCTGGAGATGGAAGTGTGGACCATGGGAATCAATTTGAATAGAGGGGTAGTAAAGAAAAAATATTCGACCAAGTAGTCATGAGAGTGACTGAAATTGTGGCTGACAGGTTTCCTCATTAACAAAACTAGTGAACAGTTAGGCATCAGGTTTCCCCCACCAACCCCCCTCCCAAGGACATCCCAAACTGGCTCTGTTAGGACAGAGTGCATGAGCGCTCGTGTGTGAGACAGAGAGGAGAAAGAGAGGAGTGGAGAGTCGAAAGAGAGAGAGTGCAGAGAGAGAAGAGAGAGAGAGAGAACGCAGTGCAGCCACTGATTGACAGAGGGGCAGGAGATGTGACCATGGTGTGACTGCACACAGGGCAGAGCACAAAAACTGGTCCAACTCTGGGAGCATGTACCTGCATGGGAATATAAAGATACAAACAAAGTGTGCAGAGAGGAAGTGAGATAAGGCAGTGGACATGCAAAAGAGAAAAGCAAAGTGTACAAAATAACAAGAACAAGAATGAGAGAGAATTAAAGTTACAACAAGCACAAGTGAAGACAGGCTTACATTTATAATACTCTGCACATTTCAAACTTCAACATGTTTCAGGCAGACTTAGTTGCAATGAGATGCTGGAACATATATGTAAATACAATAGCCCAGAGCCATTGGTCACCTTCTAAATCTTTATTTTCTTCCTCTAACTTCATTCTAACATACTTATTGATCAGCCAATCATCAGTCTAATTTCCAACCTGTACAAACTCCTTTTCCTATCTTCTCTAATTTGGCATCAATTATAAACTCAAACAACTTTATTCCATTTCAGTTCATAAATCATTATTGAAGTTAACTTCTGGCATCCAGCTACTAACACCTACCACCACCTGCAACTCCCCTCCTCCATCCCCATGCCAATGAAGCTCTATAAACAACTATCCTTTGCTTTCCCTGGTTTAGTCTTTATTCAATTTACAATGAGAAACCACATCTGTTCCATCTTTATTCTACCTTAACTATTCTCATGTTAAATATTAAACCTAACACCTCGGGCTCAATACAAATGTCAATTCCACGTTTTCTTGTTTTATTGGAACATAAACCAGAAACTTTAGTCACATACTTTCCATCATGTTCTACATCCTAGCTTCTCAGCAGCCGCAGATACTTCAGGAATAAGGGTAGGGTTTGTACCTGACCTCCGGTGCCACCTGGGTGGAGTTTGAATATTCACCCTGTGAATGTGTGTTTCCCCCAGCTGCTCCAGTTTACTCTCACATCCTAAAGACATGTAAATGGTAGGTTAAATGGCTACTGTAAATTGCCCCTAGTACAGGTGAGTGGTAGAATATAGTGGGAATTGATGGGATGGCAAAGAGAATCAAATGGGATTAGTATAAATGGGTGCTTGACGGTTGGCAGAGACCCAGTGGGCCCAAGGGCCTGTTTCTTTGACTCAAGAGTCCCAATCACAGATGGAAAACAAGATGTCAATCTCCCTAATCATTGAATCCCCTACAACTATGCTCGCCTGCTCTATGACTCATCCTAGGCTTACCTTATGTATACTCCTGCTGTTGCTCTTGATTACATTCTATGGTGACCCAGTCCACATCCTCACTGTTGGCATCAAGAGCTGAGTACCTTTTGGACGAGTTCAGGTTGACTACTTCACTGTCCCCTCCTCCTCCTCCTCCTCCTCCTACCAAACCTATGGCAGTTACTCAACACTTGCCTTTCTGATCCTTGTAAAATAGACTTTCACCCCATTACATCTCCAGACTCAAGTCAATCACAGACACTTCAATACAGGGAAGAGTGGCTGTGAGTATTTTTCATTTTCACATAAGGGTCCTGATATTAAAACAAGTTAACCAGACCAGCACTGATCTGAAATTAGTATCAAAAGACAAGATTTATCTACTTACAATTTGGCTGTAATCAGGAGAATAATTGCAAGAACTGAACTTTTTTTCAGCTTTGTGATCTGTCCCACCATTGTAAGTCCAAGATAAAAGAGAGCTGAGCCGCTGAAAGAACTGGCCAGACCATCCAGAAATTCTCCAATAATCGCTGGAATCTTTTCTTCAAAGATAAAATTCCCACAAATTCCAATAATGACCATAAAAACAATTGGGTTTTTTAAAACCTGAAACAATACCATTGTAATAGTCTTCAGTTTGCTTTGTTGAATATTCAGATCTTCCTTCCATTTCTGGATTTCGCAGAAGATGAAACCAATTGGATTTAACAATAGCAGTGAGATGGGAGCCAGCAGGTAAATATACTGAAGGTATTCTGGACATGTATCCCTGTAGAGAGCCTCAACTGAAATACACAAAGCCATTAGGTTATCACAAAAGGATGCTAATTTAGTTGCAAGGTTTGCCTTAAGTATACATATTTCATATTGGATAACTGCTTTACAGTGTCATTAATGAAAATACAAAATGCTGGAAATAGTCGGCAGGTCAAGCAGTATCTGGGGAGAGCGAGAGAGAAAGAGTGACAGCGAGAGAGAATTAATGTTTCAGGTTGATGACCTTTCAGCTTGTCTGACCTGCTGCATATTTCCAGCATTTTCTGCTTTTCTTTCAGATTTGCTGCATTTGAAGAATTTTCCTTTAGATAAACTATGGTTAGTTTGTGGGGAATTATGGCAATAAGTTCCAAGCCCCTGCTCTAGGTTAACTTTCACAATACCCCAGGAGTCATAGATCACCATGTAGGTAAGTGGTAGAATATGGTAGGAGTTGATGGGAATGTGGGGAGAATAGAATGAAATTAGTGTAAATACCAGCACGATTGCCTTTAATGCAGGAAAACCTTCCCCTCAACCAGGCCAGTCACTTCAGCATGTCCCTTATTTTTTACAACAATTCTGCAAGGGCCAATATTTGGGTGCAGAACTGTCTGAGCCATCTATCTTACATCTGACTGGAACATATACAGAAGAACTTTACTGTAGCCTCTTTTTCTGGAACATTTCATCAGAGCTACATAAAGCAAAATTTAGCACTTATCTATGCAAAGATATTTTAGCACTGGTAACTAAAAAGTTGTTCTAAAAGATAGGTCTAATGGAGTGTCTTAACAGAACAGAAAGGGGGATGGAGAGATGATGATATTTAGAGAGAGTGTTCCAGAGCTCAAGGCCAAGGCATCCAATGGTATTCAATCATGAAGCAAGGATAATAGATGATGCTTCAAGCACTATTAAGCTAAAACTGCCCTATATTCCAAGATTATGAGTGGAAAACATAGCTACTAGAGATATTTCTGCAATATTACACTCCCTCATTTGAATACTCTGCCTCTTTGCTTAAACAGACAAAATGGAGGTTACCCATTATTCACATATAACCAACCATCCACCCACTCACCCTTCCTAGAAGGGAGGTACTTCATTGGTCAATATTTCCTGAAATTCAAAAATAATCTGTAGATGCTGGAAATCTGAAACAAAAACTGAAAATGCCAGAAACATTCAGCAGATCAGGCAGCATCAATGGAAAGAGTGCCAATGTTTGCTTCTTGGTTCAGAATTAATTAATTTTCATATTCTGTTGCAAAGCCATCTGAAATAATCTTATGTTAAAAATGTTTCATAAATGCAACTAATGTTTAATATCTAATCCATCAATATTTTGTCAAGGCTTCATTCCCTGACAGAGATCTTGAAGGTTCATCAGAAAATATCACAGCACAAAAATAAGAAATGTGAACAGGAAACAACATTTTTCATACAAGGAAAAGACAAACTGAGAGAGTTAAAAGAAGCGCATTTTTGTTAGGCCTGTTCTAACAGTACAGCAACCAGGAATCCTGCAGAAAGAATCTCTGGGCTGAGTTGCAAACTATAAAGGACTGAGCCTGTTTCAATCTCAAAATCTTCTGATTTAATACAATAAATTGCAAAACCAAGAAAGGAAAATTTTGTAATAGTTCTCTGGAGGATGGAAAGCAGATTGACTTGGGTCAGAAGAATACAAATGAATTAGCTCAATGCTCCATGGCAGCCAATCTAGCTCAGAACAATCACAGGGTTATAGTGGTTAGAAATCTTTCTGCTTGGCTTTAAACATTGCCTATTCTAATTCCTAAAATAAGGTCATTCCATCTGAATTAGAAACCAAGGGGTTCTATTGTTTTCTACATATACTGACTACTTTTAAATTGATGAAACTTCTGCAGAATATTGTACAAAGATAGGATTCAATAAAGCTTAACCAATGGCAATGTATTCTTGTTTCTTTTGGCTTAATTGTAACTTAAAAAAATACAGACAATGGGCTTTACTACAAAACAAAGAAGTTTTTTAAAAATTAACTCTCCAGTCAATTTATGCATGGGATAGTCTCACCACAAATGATTGACTCACGAAATCCAAGTCATATAAAAGGGACTCACAGGAATCGGTTTGATGGGCTGAATAGCCTCTTACATGGAGAAAATATGAAATTAAAAAGTTCAGAATCCCACTAATACCACTTCAGCTTTCAGCCCCTCAGATGTTCAAACTTGGAAGTTCATCCCAACTGTTACAGTAGGATATTGCTGCTGCAGTTCACTGCTTGTGATTCTCTGCTGCTCCACTCAAAAATGTTTGTGCAACTTCTGCAAAGATCTGGGAAAACAAACCATTAATTCTGTTCTGCTGCCACGGTCTACCAAAATGTTCTACATAACTTTAGTGCCATTTGAATCAAAAATCTGCAAACTTTTACTGACAGTGATTTTTTATTTAAAATAGTACCTACAAACACAGGTATTGACAAATGAGTAAAATAAAAGCCAGTAGATTCATCAGCCTGCCCCACACTCTGCATGCCCTGGGAGAGTCCAAAAAAAGACAAACCCAGGACTTAAATGAGAGAAAACTCTGGAAGTTCAACTCCAGTTATGTTAGGCCATCAAAACAATTCATGAGATCCTATGGACCTAGTGTTATGTGACAAAGATAATTATCATTGTTCAGACGTAATCCCTGCCCTAGAAAATAAGCTATCCAGGTTCCCAACGAAGGCATATGGATAATACTCACTATTTATTGCTCAACTCTTGCTAAACTGTGAGAAAGTAGTTGCATATTACTATTGGATAGGAGGTTCCATAATTTAGACCCAGTGATTAAAAAAAGGCCTGGTGATATATTTCCAAATCTGAATGATGTGCATCTTGGAGTGGAAGTTGTAGGTGATGGTGTTCCCATGCGCCTGGTGCCCTTGTCCACCTTGTTGGTAGAAGCCGCAGGTTTAGGAGGTACACACAGTTGATGAAGAAAATGGATGGACAGTGTACACCTTTTAAAGGAGAGTTGGAATTGCACTCACCTAGGCAATTGAAGAGGAGCATTCCATCAGATTTCTGATTGTGTCTTCCAGATGGGAGAAAGGTTCTGGGTTGCCATGTCATGTAGCATACCCAGCCTCTGATCTACTCTTGTAGTCATAATGTGAGGCTAATCCAGACCAGTTTCTGGTCGATACTAACCCCCAGGATGTTAATAGTGGAGAATGTGGTATTAGCATGCCATTGAATGCTTATTCTCTTTTCCCTTGCCACAGCTGCCAGCACAGTTGACAATGCAGGGATGGAGTTTGGTGAATCCACCTGTATTTTGCAATGATGTTGTGAAATGCTTCATTTTTTTCAGTATTCTTATTTTTACTTCTAGCACATTGAAAAATTATATGTGCAGATGCCAAGGTTATATCACAGGAACACAGATCTGCAATGGTCTGCACAATTGTTGAGGCACAGTCACAGTATTCAAGGGAGAAAATCCTGTAGGAATCCACCATGTGGAAAATTTAAGCATCTGCCAACAAATTAGTTTGAGTTGACTTGGAAAGTTTCTCTTTTTCAGAGACAGTACATGTCATGAGTAAAGATTTAAGGAATTGCTATCCAAGATGAGCAAAGACTCCAAGAGGAATGGACTATTATAAAAAGGGAAGTTGCATAGGCATTTAGGGTACTATATATAGTTTTAGGCTTTTTATTTAAGGAGGAATATACTTGCCTTGGAGAGAGTGTGGGTTCTCTAAATTAATCCCTGGGATGAAGGATGTTCCTATGAGGCATAACTGAGTAAATTGGTCCTATACTCATTAGGGTTTAGAGCAATGATAAGTGATCTTATTGAAAGTTATGATTCTGAGGGAGCTCAAGAGGGGAGATATAACTGACACTTCTCCTTGTGGGGTGAATGTAGAAGTAGAGGGAAGAACTTGAGAATAAGGGGTTGCCCATTTAACATAGATGAAGAGGAATTTTCTCTCTCAAAAGGACTGCAAATCTTTGGAATGCTCCCCTAGAAAGACCATTAATGCAGAATCAAGTATATTCAAAACCAAGGCAGAGTGTTTTGGGCTATAGATAAATCAAGGGTAATAGGGATCAGGTAGAAATACAGAGCTGAGGACAATACTCATCATCAGCAATAATTTTGCTGAATGGCAGCAAAGACTCCAGGGGCCACATGATCCACTCCTGCTCTTATTTCTTGTGTATATCACAGGATATCTTGACAATATTTTCTCAACCACAGTTTGGCATTTGCCTTTGCTTCAATGCACGTTCAACTGCAGAAATGTTCTGAAGACAAAAGAGACTGCAGATGCTGAAATCTGATCTCTCCATTGGAGAAACCAATCATAGACTAAGCGATAACTTTTAAAGTCGAAATTCAAAGTTAAGTTTATTGTCATTTGTACATGTCTGCTGCTTTGGACTGCGGAGAGCTCCGATAAAGACTCCGCATGAGAGTTTGAGGAGAATTCTCCCGCAGTATACTGCTAATAAACGCGCTTTATCGAATCAACCTTGTGGCACTGTGTTACTTTGCAGTGGACAGAAGTGGAAACTCAAAATCAGGACGACACTGACACCCCGAAGTCCCATCTACCAGGCACAAGTCAGGTGTATGATCGAATGCTCTCTACTTGCTTAGATGAAATCAGTTTCAACAACACTCAGGAAGCTTGACACTCTTCAGGATAAAGCATTGTACCCCATCAGCACAATGGCTGCAGAGAGTACCATTCAAAAAATGCAGTATAGTTACTCACCTAAGATACTCCAGCAACAAGTCCCAAATTGGTAACCATGAAGGACAAGAGTTTCAGGTGCAAAGGAAAACACCACCTGCATATTCCAATTCAAGTCACATATCATCCCAACATAGAAATATTATTGCTTTTTCATCATTGCTGGATTTAAGTTCTGGAACTCTACCCAACAGCATTGTAGGAGTAGCTTCACCAGAAAGGCCACAGCTGTTCATCACCACCTTATCTATGGCAACTAGGGGCAGGCAATAATTGCTTGTTTTGTCAGCAATAACCACATCCTAAACAAAAGGACAAAAAAAAAATTACCTGCTTTTTATTGCATCCAGCACGTGGCAACTCGGTTCATAAGACTGTAGGCATCTTCCTGAAGTCTGCTATCGTCTGGTACACTACTTTTTCCAAAACTGTCAAGGAAGTCTTAGTAGTACTACTCACATCATGTTAAATTCACATGCATACTTTGCACTATTTCCCTTACCTGAATTGGCTTTAAAATGAGAATGTATTTCTTTACAAAACATGTAAATGATATTTTCTACAACCAAATGTGGCACAATGGAAGCAGCCACTGGCAGAATAATAAAAAAAACACTCATTTATCACCAGCATCCATCTGAGGTTCCAAGCTTGGTACTTCCTTTGCAATAAAGCCTAATGCTTAAAGAATCAAAGTGCCTGCAAAGCCATAGTCCATCAATCCTCTGCCGTCCTCAAACCAACCATTTCTCCAAAAAGCATAAAGTAGCATTTTAAAATTTGATGATTATGTCTAAACAAAACAAGAATTCATTGAAATTTCATATAATGGACTTACCTATAGGATATCCCAAAGCAAAGTCATTGCTCTGTGTAGCAAAGATTGGGAAGAGTCCAGCTTTGCCAAATCGGCTTTCTGGACTTGCTATCAGCAGCGTCAGAATGCAGACAGTTATGAAAACTACAACCTTAGCCACAAGAATGCTGCAAACAAAAATCCAGTTTATGTGAGCAAAGTCTAAAACCACCATATTCTGAAAAAGGAGGCCAGGAAGTGCAAACATTGACACAAAGCTTCCTAATCCTTTAGCCTCTGTAGAATTAATGATGTTCACTCGTCCAGCAACATATCCGCAAAGTATAATGCCAAAACACTCTAAAAGAGCAGGGAAAAGCCTGCTAATAGACATTTCAGGAATGACAGCCCCAGAGGAATTTGTGGTGACATCCAAACTTGCCATGCTTCTTTCCACAGAGGAGCTTGAAAGTGTGGCTTGAGTCAATGATGAGACATTCATGTATCAAATAAAGATGTTCAATGGATGCTGAAAAAAAAACAGAAACACCAATGATAATTTGAACGCCTATATTCAGCATGTTATGAGACCAAGTCTGAGCCCTAACTTCTTTACTTTTTCTTGGCATTAGGTTAAGTGGTTTCTCATTCGTCATTCAAGAGGCCATGTTAATCCTAACTTCCTGGTTTATGTGCAAGTATCATTTTGAGTTTTAATTCTAAATGCACACCACTATGTTGGCAGTTTACTGGATCTCTAGTTACCAGGTATAATACCATCATCATTAATGAATATGGGAATTCCTATCTCTATTATCACAGCATCTGGAAACCAATGGCATCAATAGGAACAAATGAAATGCAGGACAATTTATATAAAAATAATCGAGTGACTGACAGACAACTCATTTCGGTACGTCCACCTTCTTGTCAACCTTAATGAACATAGAGGATATTTTCAAAACTCCCTCAAAGTGTTTCTCCAATTCTCTCCCTATCCTTCTTTCCTCCCACTGCCTAATGATTTTCAGAAGCAAGTGAGAAATCCCTAGCACTTGCCTCATTTCTACTTTAGTGTTGCACACAAGCACCAACAACCCAGCACACTCAAAATAAAAGCCTTTGCTCCTCCAAGTCTTCTCTTTTACATGTTACATAACTTACAGTGCCATGTTTAAAACTCGAAGGGAAATCTTCAGAGACATGTAGGATTAAGGTGGTGAAGTCCATTATCTTAAAAACATATTAGAAAAATGGAAAAAAAATGCTTAATCTGGCACACCCCCATGACTTCTGTGATGCTGGGCAAGCAACTTATCTGTAGCATTGGATATTACTTAATAATACGCCAAGACACTTAAAATTTACTTTTTAAAAGATGTAACACAATAAGTTTTCCAGCAAACCTGGTAAACTTGAGGGACCCCCGGTGAGCCAGACACTGAACAGTCATCTGATCATCATCATTGAATAGTCAGATAACAGATCTTATTTTACGTTTCACGTTTTAGATCCTAATAATTCTTTGTAATTTTAACGTCAACTTTACAAGTTTGTAATAAGAATATGTTGTCTTGCTTCAATTGCAATGGTGCTGATCCTCAAATATCAGGGCTCAGATACAATGGACCAGATTATCTGACCTCTCAAACCCAGTATTACTTCTCTGCAATTATTGTCAGCAACTCAATTATGATGTGTTGAAGTTCCTCATGCTAGTTAGGTAGGATCTTATCTGCATTTTATCTGGCATCAAACCATCTCAACTAGCACTTCACATAAAGAACTCTTCCTGAAGTGGACTGCCCATTCAACATTCCCCAACAGATGCTAGAGAGATGATTACTTTTTATTAGAAGGAGAAGCAAATTGGCCAGAAGTACTTGGAGAACAAGTTTTACTTCTACTTAAGGAGCTCTCTGGAATTTTAACCTGACTAAACAATAACATAACTTCGATGTAACATCTCATACTTAGAGTGTCAAAGTAAACAGCTAGTACCAAAATCCTCCTGGAATCCTTCCTGACTTGAGGGTGGTGATATTACCAAAAGCAATCAGATGCCACTGGCATTACAAAGAACATAATACAGTACAGCCCAGGAACAGGACCTTTAGCCCACGATGTCTGTGCCAACTATGATGTCAATTTAAACTGCACATCTGCCTATATAAGGTCTATATCCCCCAATTCCCCACCTGTTCATGTGCCTGTCTAAATGCCTCTTAAATGTTGAAATTCATGTTTAAAAAGGTATTAAAGCAGCAAGACTAAATTTTACAATCATTACTCCACAGGAAGCCATCAATCCATCAAGTCCGTGCCAGCTCCTTGGAAAAGTTAGAAAACAACTGTAAATTTAATTTGCCAAGATGAAGAGGTAGAGAGTACAGAGTAAAGATCAAGGTCCAGGAGACATATGCTTTTTCAAAAATTTTTTAAAAAATTTTATTTACAGCGTGGTAACAGGCCCTTCCGGCCCAACGAGTCCGCGCCGCCCATGTTAAACCCAATTAACCTATCCATACATCTTTGCAATGTGGGAGGAAACCAGAGCACCCGGAGGAAACTCACGCAGACACAGGAAAACATACAAACTCTTTACAGACAGCGACGGGAATCGAACCCTGATCGCTGGTGCTGTAATAGCGTTGCGCTAACCACTACGCTACCATGCTGCCTAGTTAATAGATAATAAAGGGCAACTATAAAAGAAATGAAAGAACGTGTGAGATGCAGAGCACAGCAGTTACAGGAAATCTGAAAGAAAGAGAATGCTGGAAGTACTCAGCAGATCAGGCAGTATCTGTGGAGAGGAGAAAAACTAATATTACAGGTGCATGACCCAATATCAGAACTTGAAAGATTGGTGATCTTATGTTATTGTATTCAACATCGAGTCCATTAGGCTGCAATGTGCCTAGATGGAAGATTAGGTGTTCCTTAAGCCTCCACATTCAAGTCATATTTCATGACTTCCACCATCTTCAATTAAACTGCACCACCAGACACATCTTTGCCTCCCTTTCAATATTCTGAAGGGGCTATACCCTTCACAATACCCTGGTTTGCTGTTCCATCTTCATTGTCCACTTCCTTTCCCATGACCTGTCCTTTGACTTCTAGCCCTGCCACCATGCAGGGACATAAATAGCCTTTTCAAATGAAGCAGTGATTAACTTCCACTTCTTACAATCCGGTATACTGCATTCAGTGCTCATGATGTAGTCTCATCTAAATGGAGAAACTAAACACAGGTTGGATGCTGGCTTTGTGGAGCATCTCTTTTCAGTCTGCACAGTGACCTGAGCTTCCAGTGACCGTCACTTTAATTGCCCATCAAACACCAATTCTGACTTTAGAACCATGCAGCACAAAACAGGCCCTTCGGCCCACCATGTTGTGCCGTCCATCAAACCACCCTCACACTATCTAACCCTTTCCTCCCGCATATCCCTCTATCTCACATTCCTACATATGCCTATCCAACAAACTCTCGAACCTGTCCAATGTATCTGCCTCCACCACCACCCCAGGCAGTGCATTCCATGCACCAACCACTCTCTGGGTGAAAAACCTCCCCCTGACATCTCCCCTGAACCTCCCACCCATAACCTTAAAGCCATGCCCTCTTGTCATGAGCATTGGTGCCCTGGGAAGGAGGCGTTGACTGTCTACTCTATCTATTCCTCTCAATATTTTATATACCTCTATCATGTCTCCTCTCATCCTCCTCCTTTCCAGTGAATAAAGCCCTAGCACCTTAAGCCTCTCCTCATATTCCATACGCTCTAATTCAGGCAGCATCCTGGTAAATCTCCTCTGCACCCTCTCCAACGCCTCCACATCCTTCCTATAATGCGGCGACCAGAACTGAACACAGTACTCTAAATGTGGTCTAACTAGAGTTTTGTAAAGCTGCATCATCACTTCATGGCTCTTAAACTCAATCCCACGACTTATGAAAGCTAACATCCCATAGACCTTCTTAACTGCTCTATCCACCTGTGAGGCAACTTTCAGTGAACTGTGAACATGAACCCCCAGATCCCTCTGCTCTACACTGCCAAGTACCTTGCCATTTACCCTGTACTCTGCCCTGGAGTTTGTCCTTCCAAAGTGTACCACCTCACACTTCTCCGGATTGAACTCCACCTGCCACTTGTCAGCCCAGCTCTGCATCCTATCAATATCCCTCTGTAAGCTCCGACAGCCCTCCACACTATCCACAACACCGCTGATCTTAGCGTCGTCCGCAAACTTACTAACCCAGCCTTCCACCCCATCATCTAAGTCATCTATAAATATCACAAAAAGTAGAGGTCCCAGAACCGATCCCTGCGGGACACCACTAGTCACTGCCCTCCAATCCGAGGGCACTCCCTCCACCACAACCCTCTGCTTTCTACAGGCAAGCCAATTCCTAATCCACACAGCCAAGCTTCCCTGGATCCCTTGGCCTCTGACCTTCTGAAGAAGCCTACCATGAGGAACCTTATCAAACGCCTTACTAAAATCCATATAGACCACACCCACCACACTACCCCCATCAATCTTCCTCATCACCTCCTCAAAGAACCCTATCAGGCTTGTGAGGCAAGATCTTCCCTTCACAAAGCCAGGCTGGCTGTCCCTAATCAGTCCATGATTCTCTGGGTGTTCATAGATGCTATCCCTTAGAATCCTTTCTAACAGCTTACCCACCACATACGTGAGACTCACTGGTCTGTAATTCCCTGGACTATCCCTACTACCTTTTTTGAACAAGGGGACAACATTCGCCACCCTCCAATCCTCCGGCACCATCCCCGTGGACAACGAGGACTCAAAGATCCTTATCAGCGGTTCAACGATCTCTTCCCTCGCCTCTCGAAGCAGCCTGGGGAAAATCCCGTCAGGGCCCGGAAATTTATCCGTCTTGATATTATTTAACAACTTCAACACATCGTCTCTCTTGACATCTACAACCTCGAGAACATTACCCTTACCAGCACTCCCTTCTGTGTCATCAAGACCCCTCTCCTTGGTGAATCCCGAAGAGAAGTAATCATTAAGAACTTCTCCCACTTCCGCTGCCTCCAGGCACGTTCTCCCACCTTTGTCTTTAATCAGACCTACCTTTACCCTAGCCATCCTCCTACCCTTCACAGACGTGAAAAAGGCCTTGGGATTTTCCTTAACCCTACTAGCCAACGCCTTTTCATGTCCCCTTCTAGCTCTCCTCAGCCCTTTCTTAAGTTCCTTCCTCACTACTCTAGATTCCTCACGGGCCCTGTCTGAACCTTGCTGCTTATACCTTATGTATGCTACCTTCTTCTCCCTAACTAGTCATTCCACCTCTCTCGTCACCCACGGTTCCTTCACCCTGCCATTCCTTTTCTGCCTCACCAGGACATATTTATCCCTAACATCCTGCATAAGATCCCTTTTCCATCTTTAGTCTTCTATGTTGTTCCAATGAAGTCCAAGATGAGCTTGAAGAACAGACCTTGCTCCATTTAGGCATGTTGCAGCCCTCAATTCTAATGCAAGGTCATCCACCCATAACATTAACTCTTCGCAGATGCTACCTGACCAGCTGGGCATTTCCAATATCCTCTTGTATTTCAGATTTCACCAATCACTGTCTTACATTTTCAGCATGTTGTTATAAAAACAGAAAATGTAGAAAAAAAATCAATAGGTCAGGGATAGCAGAGAAGGTGGGGGAGGGTAATGGATGGAACAAGCAGGACTTCTCTGATAAAGTTGTGTGACAGGTGAAACAGGTTAAGTGGGATCTCTCCAAAAGATGCCATCTGATCTGCTGAACTTTCTGTTTTAGATTGCAAGTTTACGTTGTGTGATAGAACCAAAACACTAAAATAAATTTAGCTCACAACATTTTATTATTGATTACATGTCCAAACAGAAACATCAAATAAGCACCATATACTTTATAATGAACAGATAAATGCAAAACTCTTAATTCCACTGCAATTGGATTTACTCCCATTTTGCAGCATTGCTATGTGATTCTACAACATTTTGAAAAATAAAAAAGGGACAAAGTATTTTTTTCATTTATTCCTAGGATGTGAACATCAATGACAAAGCTGGCATTTAATGCACTTCTCTAATTCTCCAAAACAGAATGGATTGCTTAGCTCCTGCAGAGGGCACTTAAGGGTTAACTATGACAGTCAGAAATTGGAGCAGTAAATTGGCCCTTTTATCCAGTCTTACCAATGAACTACTTGAATTTTTAAACAATTCAACAACTTTATGGCCATTTTCACTAATAGCTCTTATTTCTAAATTTTTAAAAAAGATCAATTCAAATTTACAAACTTCCATGGAGAAATCCAAATTTACTTTTTCTGGACTACTAATCTAGGCTCTGGTAACCAATTACTAATAACTATTACAGAGACACAAGAAATTCTGCAGATGCTGGAATCTGGAGCAATACACAAAAAGTGCTCGAGGAACTCAGCAAACAGGCAGCATCTATGGAGGGAAATAAACAGCCGACTAACACTTACATCGCCATTTCCCGTTGACACTTAAGAACTTAACAAATGATCCACCAATTCACTGCTGTTATACTACCTTTATCAATTTACAGGAGACCTTATTCTAATCTAAACAGCCAAAATACCCACCAGAATTGGGCAGGGTATTCATGTCAATAAGGTAATTGGGGGGGGGGGGGGGGGGGGGGTCGTCAAATAATGCCTCTTCATGGCTCCGACCAACTATCTACTGCCAGTTTCTGTCCCCACCCAAGTGTGAGAAGTACAAGTTAGAAATCCATTAAAAAGGGAAACTAAGCTGCATTCAGGGAAAGTTAGATGCATGAGTAGCACATGACTGTAATACATTCATTTTTACAAATATAAGAATTAGGAGTATGAGCAGGCCATTTGGCACCATTCATCAAGACTTATTGATCTCCTACTTCCAGGTCTGGTTTCCTGCACTATGCCCATACCCCTCGATTCCCATATTATTCAGAAAACTACTGATCTCAGTTTTAAATAAACTCAGCGACTGAGCCTTCAGAGGCCCCTGGGCTAGAGAATTCCAGAACTCCAAAGATTCACAACTACTGTTTGAAGAACTTTAAACTAATCTAAGTGGCCAACCCCCTATTCTGAGATAGTGACCTTGGTTTCAGATCCCTCAGTCAGAAGAAACATCCTCCCTGCATCCACGTTGTCAGGCCCTGTAAGAGTTCCATAAGCTTCAATAAGATCACATTTCACTCTTTTAAACTCTGTAGAGAATACAGAAGTAGCCTCCTCAATCTTTCCTCATACAGCAAAACTATCATCCCAAGAACTTGCAGTCCTTCTGTGCCAGATGTAGCCTTATTTTGGTCAGGTAGCCAAAACTGTACACAATATTCTAGTTGTTGTCTTGTTAAGGCATGATAAAATTGATGCCGGTCAGGACTAATGTTATACTCAATTCTTCTCATAATAAATGGCCAACATACTATTTGCCTGACTGTACCCAACTGCTAGCTTTCAGTGACAGGTATAAAAGGACACGTTGGTCCCTTTGAACATTAATCGCTCACCATTAAAAAATATACTGTCCTTCTGTTGTGTTCTGTTTTGATTTCATTTTCCACATTATGTTTCAGCTGCCAGCTTCTTGCCCACTCACTTGGATTATCCATAACCCCCTGATTTATATAGTCTTTTTATATTGTCCACCCCACTCATAATCCCACCTGGCTTAGTATCATCAACAAACCTGAAATACGCCAGATTAAAATATCCAAATATAAAAAGCCAAACTATTGATATAGTTTATGAATAGCTGGAGCACAAGTACCAACCCTGCAGTACCCAACTAGGGAAAGTCTGCCAATCTAAGAAAGACCCATTTATTCCCACTCTTTGCTTTATCTATACTTGCACTTCCATGAATGATAACCTTGTTACCCAACCTCCCATATAGGACCTTATCGAAAGCCTTCTCAATATCTAAATATGCTACATCTATTAATTCCCCCTCATCTATTCTACCAGTCACATTCTCCAAGAACTCCATTTGATAAATCAAAGGGGATTTGCCTTTCATAAATCCATGCTGACTCTGCTCAATACTATTATTCTTTTTTTTTAGGCGTTATGTTATTTCATTTTTTATTACAGAATTCAGCAGTTTCCCCATTACCAATGGTGAGTCAATCTGTCAGTGGTTCCCAGTTTATTTTCTTCCTCCTTTCTTAAATAGCAGGATCACATTCACTACCTTTTAATCTGTAGGACCCATTCCAGAATTTACAGATTTTTGAAAGCTATTAACTAATGAATCCATTAAATCTACAGTTACTCTTTCAAAACTCCAGGATGTAGTTCAATGGCTTTCAATCACACCAACTTTTCTAGTAGTATTTTTTTTAAAATATCAATACTAACTTCCTTCACAATCTAAAACAGAAATGCCAGAAGAATTCAACCAGTCAAGCAGCATCTGTGAAAGAGAAACCAGTTAATGTTTCAGTTTGAAAACCCTTCATCAGAACTGAGAAAGAGAAAGCAGGTTAGTCTTAAGTATCAGAGAAGGTGAGTGTGTGTGTGTGTGTGTGGGGCAGGGGGGGGGGGGGGGGTAGGGGCAATGTGTGGAACAAAGGGAATGTCAGTGATAGGGTGAACTGATGTAGCCATTGAATAGACAGTTGAGCTCCTTTGTATGTAATGTGTTGTTAACGTTGTATAGTCTGAGTGATGTTGCATAGACTGGCCTATGTCCTCATTCTTGTTAGACCCTAATTCAGGCAGGGTTTTTTGTGTCTTCTTCTGTAAAGACAAAGTATATCAGCAAACATATGAATAGGCAGCAAGAGTAGGCCACTTGGCCCTTTGAACCTGCTTCACCATTTAATAAGATCTTGGTTGATCCAGTTGTACCCTCAACTCTGCCTACTTGCCTATCCACATTGACAGTTCACCCACTTGCTTAGCAAAATCTATCTCCTGCTTACTTGAAAAAAAACATTCAAAGATTCTGCTTCCATCACCCCTTGAGGAAGAGAATTTCAAAGACTCAACTCTCAGAGAGAAGACTTCATCTCATCTGTATCATCATTGGGCAATCCCCTATTTTTAACCAGAGAAAACAACCCTAGTTTGTCCAATCTCTCCTTATAGCACATGCTGTCTAATCCAGGAAGCATCCTGGTAAACCTCTTCTGCACTCTTTCCAAACCCTCCATATCTTTCCTATAATGGGGCAACCCGAATTGAATGCAAACTCTGGATGCGGCCTAACCAGGGTTTTATATAGCTGCAACATAACTTCCTGACTTTTGAACCCAATGCCTCGACTAGTAAAGGCAAGTATGCCATATGCCTTCTTTACCACCCTATCAACTTCTGCAGCCACTATCAGGGAGCTGTGGATTTGGACCTCTCCATCCCTCCCCACAAGAGGAAATATCCTCTCCACATCTACCCTGCCTAAACCCTCTGGATCTTCTCTACTTCAATGCATTAACACCCTTCTTTAAATAAGGAGACCAAGAAAAGAGAGTCCCAGATGTGGCCTCATATAACTGAAGCTTAACCTCCCTACTTTTGCATTCATTCCCTAGCAATAAACAATAACATTCTGCTAGCTTTCCTTATTACTTGCAGTGCTTGCATTTTAAGCCTTTTGTGAATCATGCACGAGAATACCCAGATCTCTCTGCATCTCAGAGCTCCGCCATCTCTCATCATTTAGATAAAATGCTTTTTTTTTAAAAAAAAATTTTCCTGGCAAAATTGACCATTTCACACTTGTACTCCATTTGCCCAATTTTTACTCACTCACTTGACCTATCCAGATCTCATTGCATTTATTTAATTTCTCTGCCATTTCCTTATTCTACATATAAATCCTACCATCTCTATTTGTAAGTTCTACCAGTACAAGTCCTCCCATCTGTCTGCAAGGGTCTTACTTTTACCTCACTAGTCTTTTCCTATTCACATATTTTTGAAGCCCCTACACTCCATTTTTATTTTTCATGCCTCTCACATTCCATCCTCTTTATTAATTTCTTGGTCATTTTTGATGAGCTTCAGAGGCTTTCATACTTATTGTCCTTGCAGCTGTAGATTCTGAAACAAAGTGGCTGCTGCTCTGAAGTGGTGCTTCCTTTCAGAGTGAAAACAACTACCATTTCTCTGAAAGTCAATGCTACAGGTCATTTGGATTTGATCAACTCAACTATTTGGTCAACTATTGTCTTCTTTCTTGTTTAATTTTGTATAATTTATGTTGTTAATTTATATTTTTTTTGTGAATGTTGTGTATCTGATGCTACGTACCTGTGACGCTGCTGCAAGTAAGTTTTTCAGTGCATCTGTGCATACATGTACTTGTGCATATGACAATAAATTCAACTTCGACTTCGATTTCAAATCAATCACCCACCCAATTTCTCTCCTTCAAACTGGTCAAATGCCAATTTGGAAAATAACTCCTACTGAAAAAGCTCTGGGAAGACAATAGTCTCTCTGCTATCCCCCAACATTTTCCAGCTACATAGCTACTTATTCCAGTAAAATTCAAAAGATAGTGTTGCACAAGGTAGATACTTCTAAATACTTAGTGTCCAAACAATACAAGTTTCCCCTTGGTACAAAGCACACTGAATGAGCTGAAAGATACCACATCCACTATGAACATGTGCAATATTAATAAAATATATGTCCAGTTATTACTGAATTCTGATGTACAGCTATGTTATTAAATATTTAAAATAGATCAGATCCAAAATGTAACCAATTTACATTAAAAGCATGCCAAACTCAACTTTTCCAAACTGGAACTCCTGAGATCACCACATTTCTGCAGGAAGATCAAATTAATGTATTTTATTTAAACTTATTAACATATCACTTCTGGCATTATACACAGATATATGCTTTCTTTGGAATGTAGACATTACAGTATTCATAAATGAGAATACCCAGGAATCTAGCAATATTTGCAGGGACCCCAAGCCCTTGACCGTAAATGACAAATATGGGGCAACATGCAGCTAAGAATGTGTTTTAAATCAAGGAATACCAAAAGGATTGCCTGCTTCCTGGCATTCAGTTTCATTGCAGATGGCAGTTTTGTAATAGGCCACTGTAAACTAATTAGATTAGCATACTTATTTATTAGTCACATGTACATTGAAACACACAGTGAAATGCATCTTTTTGCATTTTACTGAGATTAAATCTAACATGTTTTTCACTCAAAAACAAGATAGCCAATGATTGTAAAATACTGATTAGCCACTAAAAGGAAGGGTCTTTTGAATACAATCTCAAGATTTCAGGCTATTATGAGACCATGTAAACTTTGATAGTCCAGGTTTGTTCCATTCCAGTTGCATCTAATTGGAGAACTGTAGGGCACAGACAATGGCAGATAATGAGAACAAACGGTCCAGATTAAAGTCCATGCATTCAAAATAGGGTAGAAAACTAACTGGCAGCTGAGCAAACCAAAACCCATTCATTTCACACAAAGATCTCTCAACACAGGCAAAAAAAACTAGTAGCATTCTCATTTGTTCCTTACAGCACTGAGGGAGACCATTCTGCCCATCAGGTCCATGCCAGCACAGCAATCCCATTTCTCATTCTCCTTCTATTTCCCTGAAGCCCTGCATTATATTCTTTCTCTCTGTCTCTCACAAATACATATGCCTATCAACTGTCCTTTGTCCTTCAGAGGCTACATAATTTCAGAAACTTAAAAGGTGAGTTTCTAAATAGTTTCTCTCTTCCGTAAGAGAAGCAAAGAAAAACTGTACATGTTGTACTGAAAACTAGCGTGGAAATACTGAGCAAGTCAAGCAACAACTGTGGACAGAGCAGCCAATATTCCCTCGGTTTCTTCTACTGTGTGACCTCAGTATTTCCAGCATGTTCTGTTTTAATTTTGGAATTCTACCATCTGCAGTATTTTATGCAGAAATCCAAGGAAGATACAAATGATAGCATATAGCAAATGCCACATATTTCTTAATACTGAAAATTACATATATTCAGATTGTTCTTAGGCATCTTTATACATTTCCAGTTTATCTCAGCATGTATTGGTATTGTCCATTCACACTGTTCCAAAACAATGTAATATGCATATAGCTTGAAACTACAATGCACAAAGGGAATATAACACAATCGTTAAGTACAAACCAAATTACAAATCACAACAAGTGATCATTTTTCATTAGACAGTACTGTATCATACACACTTACAACATTTAGCCTTATCGGAGGGTATAAATGAAGCTATGGCAGTTCAAGCTGCTGTTATTTTATTTGTTTTCTGGTTGTTTTCTCTATTCTGTACCTCGTTAACTGCTGCACCCTGCCCACACCCTCTCCCCCACCCCCATGGTAACACAGTATTCTAACTGGAGCTAACTTGCCTACTCTGTCCAAAGATACTGACTAACCTTCTGTTTGTATCAGATTTATTGTTACAATGTCATCTGAAGAGATGTTAGAGTCGGGCTTTACAGTGTTGCACTTTGTTCTCACTGAGGATGTGACAATTCGTTATACAACAAACACTTATTACAACTGGCAACATGCGACACTCGAAGATTCTATCTCTTCAAACGTGATGATGCCTCATCTAGCTTTCGGCTCTGAAGCAGTTTAATACAAGCCAGCTAACTGCAAGGGAGCAATACAGAACACTAGCTGAGGTGCAATATTTTGCAAAATATGTTTACCGATCGTCAGTGTCGCAAAACCAGGTTACGTCGTGGGACAAGGCGTTCAAACACTGCGTTCGCCCAAAGACACCGAACATCGACTGTTTCCTTTTTGTACAATGTTTCCAAAGACCGTTACCGTGCACATGGTACAGGAACCTTAATCTCGGTCCACCGGACCTCGTCCTCTGCTGTCCCGATACTGCTTCAGCGCAGTCCACACACCCTCGCTCTGATTGGCAGCGGGATCCAGCCAATCAGCAACTTCCCGGGGAGCCGCTCACCAACTCCAACAGCGGGGTGGGTAGCGCGCACATCACCAAGTTAAGATGAGAAGGCGATAGAGGCGGGGCCAACATTTCCTTCCGCCAGAACGGGCGCGCGGTTCCCCTGGGACGGTAATAAAAATGTCAGTACCTTGGCCCCATAAAATTCGGATCAAAATCTTGAGCACCTTCTGGAGCAATATTACAGCCACTCCCAGTTTTTTGACTGATTCGCCTTATGACAACACTTTCCACTAATGTGCAGCTGCAAGAACACTCATGAAGCTCGTCGCTATCCAGGACAAGGTAACTCGCTCTAACTGGCACCACATTCGAACATTCACTTCCTCTATCGCCAGTGGCCGCACTGCCCTGCATCTAAAAAATTGCGCTGCAGCAACTCCCAACCCGTGACCCCTGCACCGAAAACACAAGTCACACACTCACTTGACTTTAAACCCAGGAACTACCAAAGTTTACTGCATGAATCCCTGAACCATAAGGACTGCAACAGTTCAAGACGACAGCTTCCCGCCATCTAATTAAAGGCAAATAGCCAAAGGCATTAACTGCTGGTCTTGCCAGCGACATCCAAAAGATTAAGCTTAATTACTTTTACAACACAGAAGGTTCAATGTGGCTTTGATGAGAGGAGGTCCTGTCTGACCAACTTTTCAAAGAGGTGACTGAAGTGTGTCGATGAGGGTGGTGAGGTTGATGTAGTCTTCATGGACTTCAGTCGGGTCATTCCTAAATTCTCAGAAGAGAGATTGGGAAGAGTCCTTGGGAAGCAAGGCAATTTGGCAAATAAGATCCAAGACTGGCTTGGTGATTGGAGGCAGAGGGTAATGGTTGAGGATTATTTGTGTGGTTGGAAGCTTGTGATCAGTGGTGTACCACAGGGATTGGTCCTCGAACCTTTGCTATTTGTTAATCAACAATCTGGACGTGGAAGTAGGAGGTATGATTAGTAAGTCTGCAGTTGATATGAAGATTTTTGGTGTGTATGTTGAAGGAGCCTTGTCTTTGACCACAGTACAATACTGATGAGTTGGTAAAATGGGGAGAAATGAAGTATGAGGTGATACATTTTGGGAGGACTGATAAGGCTAGAAAAAAATGATGAATGGTAGAACCCACAGAAGTGCCAAGGAACAGAGGGGCCTTAATGTATATTTCTGAGGATCCCGAAGGTAGCAGCAGAGGTAGATAACATGATTAAGAAGGCCTTCAATAGCCAGGGGTGAGAATATTAGAGCAGGGAAGTTATGGTACCATTATATGAAACATTAGTTAGGACACAGCTGAAGTGCTGTTTGCAATTCTGTTTACCAAGCTATAGAAAGGTGCCTCTGATGCTGCTGCAAGTAAGTTTTTCATTGCACCTGTGCATATATGTACTTGTGCATATGACAATAAACTCAACTTCGACTTCTATTTCGCTGTAAGATATGAAGAGGAGATTCACCAGGATGTTGCCTGGAATGGAGTGTTTCATTTACAAGGAGAGAGTGGATAGGCTGGTTTGGTTTTCTTTGAAGTGGAGAAGGCTGAGGGAGGAACCTGACTGAGGTATACAAAACTATGAGGTCTCTAGATAGGGTTGATAGTGAGAGGTCCTTTCCCTTAGGGTTATCGATGACCAGTGGGAAATAGATTTAAAGTTAGGAGTAGATTTGTGGAAGAAGTTCTGCACCCAGAGGATGATTGAAATCTGAAACACACTGCCTGAGGGTTGGTGGAGGTAGAGACTGACAAGATTTAAGAAGTATTTAGATGAGCACTTGAAACTTCAAGGCACAGAAGGCAACAGGCTCTCTGATGAAAAATGGGATTATTATAGATACTTACCTGATGGCCAGCATGGACATGATGGGCTGAAGGGCCTGTTTCTGTGTTTCGTGACTTGTGATATCCATCCAGCCCATTGGGTGAGCATTAGCTCCCGACAGCCAACCCATCAGTCACATTCACTCTCCTTTAACCAATTCCCTCTTCCATGCCCACACTCTCCTCATGCTTTCCTTTTGCTATTTAACAACAGTAGATGTAATTTACAGTAATTATTTAACCTACCTCCCATGTCGTTAGGATGAGGGAGGAAACCATAGCACCTGGAAGAAATCCACATGATCACAGGGAGAACATGCAAACTTCACACAGATGGCATTGGAGGTCAGGAGTGAGCCCAGTCCCTGGAGTTGTGAAAAAGTAGCACCAACTGCTACACATCTGTGCTGAAGTAGAAATGAACACTTAGGTAGTTAAAGAGCTATGCAAGCTAAAATAAAAGGATGCAAGCCAGAAACTAACTGATCAGAGATGTTTGAATTTAGGTCCCCTATACCTTCGACAGTAAAGTGATCCTATTTACTAAATCCAATGCAGGGAAAGCTCAAGGTAGATGCAGAGCAAAATAGTTAGAATGCAAAATGTAGGTAGTGTAGTAAAAGATTTGGTGGCACATATTTCTAAAGAGTACTGCATTTGTACTTCAAATTCACACATAAACAATGAAGACTTGACATCACACTACTTATGAACATTCAGATACTGTTTATAAATAATACAATAAGACAGTTCAGATTCCGTGCTCCAATATCCTCTTCCCTAGCCACCCCTAAAACTCCCTCTCCTGAGTCCTATCCTTCTCTGGGTTCAATTTCTAGGCAGGCCTCAAGCTGCTAAAAATGGCAGGGCCAGGCTAAAGACAGTTAATGTTGTTTCTTCATTATTTTGTCACAAAATGGAGCAGAAGCATTCGGTGCATAAGCACAGGTCTGATAGGAAGCTGGGCAGTATTGGCTTCCTGGATGCAGACATCCGCGCAGAGTTACATCCTTGTCATTTCAGTAACCACTCATGTCACTAACAGTTTACAAACTGACCTGCTCAACTGTCAGGGAGATGTTTCATGAATGTAGGAGTCCTGAACCATTGTCTGTCAGGGAACACTGTCCAGTGATGTATGGACAACGTATAGAGTCCTACAGCACAATAACAGGCTCTTTGGCCCACCCTATCTATGCTGACCATCAACCATCTATCTATATTAATCCCTCTTACCAGCACTCAGCTTGTTGGCTACTGTGCCTTGGTGATACGTGCTCCTCCAGATGCTTCACATATATATTGTGAGAGTATCTGCCTCCACCACCTTCTCAGGCAGAGCATTCCAGATGTGAGCCACTTTCTGGGTCAAGAAATTCTTCCTCAGATCCCCTTTAAATCTCTTATTCCTCACCATAAACCTATGCCCTCTGGTCTTAGAAACCTCTGCCATGGAGAAATGTTTCCAGCTGTCTATCCTATCTATGCCATTCATAGTTCAAAAAACTTCCATTGGGTACCCCCCCCCCCCCCCCCCCCCCCCCCCACCAGACCTCTCTGCTCCAAGGAGAACAAACGCAGCATATTGAGTCTCTCCTCAGAATTCGAATGTTCCATTGCAGGCAACATCCTGGTGAATCTCCTCTGCACTCTCTTCGGTTCAATCACAGTCTCCATAAATTTGGCAGAGTTGCACAGAATATTCTACTGTGTTGTATAAAGTTGTACCAAAACATCCCTGCTCTTGTATTCTATGCCCTAGCTAATGAAGGCAAGCATCCTGTATGCGTTCAATCCCACCCTATGCACCTGTGTTGCCACATTTGGTGATCTTTGGATCTGTATACCAAATTCCCTTTGTTTATCATCTTATTCTGTAAACTCCTTCCATTATCTCAGTATCTCTTCATCTTAAGTTTGTTCTTTGATGGTCAGCTCCCGAAGCAACTGCTTACTTTGTCAAACTTGGCTTCTAACTTCCTGATCTAAATTACTTTAAAGTTTAAGCATCAGAGTGACAGAACAAAGACACAATATCTCATGGAGCAACAAATAATCTGCTGGCCACCTCACCTCTCCACTCTCAGTCCTGATGCAGGGTTTCGACCTGAAACATCAACAGTTTCTTCCCCCCACAGATGCTGCTCAACCTGCTGAGTTCCTCCAGCAGATTGTTTGCTGCTCTAGATTCTGGCATCTGCAGTCGCTTGTGTCTACAACATCTCATGGTTTTTATCCCATGCAGAAGCATTGTCTTGATATCCAGGAAAGTTCAGGACTGATCTCAGATCTTTTTGTGGTCTCACTCCTCCCTAGCTTTGTAACGTAGTCCAACCCAAAAAACCTCCAACATAACTGTGGTCCTCAAATCTAACCTCTTGATTACCCCTGATTGATGGCTGTGCTTTCAGTTGTCACCATGGTCATTCTTTCCTTAAATCTTTCCATTACCCCACAGCTCTTTCTTCCTTTAAGACACTCAATAAAAAAAAACTAAGATTTCAATCCATGTTTTTTGCCAGCTGTTGTAAATATGTTAAACACAAGGCTGGTGGCTGTAGGAAAGAAGGCTTCTTCAGGCACAGCTCCTTTACTTTTTTTTGCCCCTCTCTTCAGAGGAAAAGGGAACAGATTAAAACACGACACCATATGTGTTTGCGAATAAGGAGTCATGAGGAATCTCGTGCTGCTGCACTAATTCACTTTTTGACACTTGACCCACTTAATGGCAGCATGGCATTAGGTTAGGTGGCCCAGTGAAACAGAACACAAAGAACACGCTGATGTACTTAACAATATTAGCTGTTGGAAAAGTGCCTGATATTTTCTTCCGCAATAATATTCTAGATTTGTAGACGGGAGGAGTGTCCACACTTCTCAAAACAATTGATCACAGCATTGTCCCATGTGCATATTTAACCTTGTGTAGACCAGGAAGCTTCTTCCTCAAATGCTTTTGGATGAGGGAAGAGGATTGCCAGAACTGATTGGCCTCATGACCTCCACTGATACTGCATACCTGATCACATAATGCCACAATTGTAAACCCAGTTATTTTTAAGTACTTTGACAGAATAGATGCAGGCTCTGAACATCCTGCTCCTTAGCCTCAGTGCATTTTTAACCTGAGAACATGAACAAGATTTGAACTTACTTTATCCAGCAAGGCTGATTCATTCAATCTGTTGTCACAGGGTGACTGGACTACATCACCATCAATGCTATTGGATCTAGACCAAATAATTGACCTGCCTATTAATAAAACAGGAAGATGGTCATCGTTGAGAAAGCAAAGAGAAAACCAAGTGGTTATGAGCACTGGAATGTTCAAAGAGTGGGTAGCTGCTGGCTTCAAAGAAGCTGAGGAAGAATGTAAGTAGAACTTGAAGGCTCCAGCTGATGATAGCTTTCTCTGAACACAAGTAGCAACCATAAAATCCAAGTGGCAGTTAATGGGAGCAGGCAATTAGGCCAAAAATAAGTAAAGATGAAGTTGGATCTATGATCTGGAATGTTAACACTCGCTCTCTTTTCACAGATGCTGCCTGACCTGCTGAGTATTTCCACCATTTTCTAATTTGAGATTTCCAGCATTTGCAGTTTTTTAAAATGATTTTCAAGATAGTTAAAGGTTTGTGTAGAAAAGATGGACATAAATCCAGCAGGAAAGCAAAAATAAGTGTATAATTTATAATACAACACATTTTAAATGTAGAATATGCCTAACATGGGTAAAAGCTCAACTAACTTGCAAGTAGGCCAAGTCGACTTTTTGCTTCAAATCCACCCTAGGTTGTAGAAAGCACAACATAATAGAGAAATACAACATGTGAAAATGTGGTTTTAGACTATGGGTAATACAGATAAGATCAGGTTTATTCCTGTCCCCGGTCACCCAGAGGAGGAGGGGCGGGCTCTATGTTGTTCTCACAGTGGTTGATGCTCTCACATTGGAATTGAAGGGAGAATTACAGGACATTGACCCAGCCATAATAAGGCTTCATTGTCCAAGTCAGGATGCTGTGTGACTTGGAGGTTGTTATAAATTGCCTATATGAATTGCCAGGTGTGTATCCTGTTAAGAATTGTGAATAACTGCTATCTATGTTCTGTGCTGTACTGTTCTATGTTGATACTAATGTTTCAGTGTAAAATTGGCCAGAATCAGTTTGGCTGTCTGGAAGGAAGCTACAAGAATGCAGTCCTCTAGGCATTTCTCGCATTTAATTATGTCCCCTAGTTGTTCATTTAAATCACTGAGTACATTCCAGTACCATATGGAGAGATGCTAAGACAGATCACTGTGAAAGTGGACTTCCATGACATTGCTGCTCTCCTTTCTTTTCCTTTCTCTCCTTACCTTTGACCCATCCCCCAGAGGATCTGCTCTCCCCTCCTGCCCTGCACCTGCCTATCACTATCTCCTACCTGCACCTGTCACCACCCAGTGCCCATCACACATCCCCTCTATGGTCCACCTATCACTGATCTGCTTTTCCCTCCTATATATTGGGCTTCCCCTTTTCCTATCTTCAGTCCTGAAGAAGGGTCCTGATCCAAAATGTTGACTGCCTGCTTTTCTCCATGGATGCTGCCTGGCCTGCTGAGTTCCTCCAGCACCATGGTGTTTTTCATCTAGATTCCAGCATCTGCAGTCCTTTGTTTCTCCTTTCTTGGTGATTGGTTAATGAGGTGTAGCCAAATAACTTTTGCTGCAGGCACCTTTTACACCAGTGAAGAATATTGACCAAAATCGCTGATAAACCAATCAAATAAGCTGCTCTCTTCCAGAAAGTATTGAACTTCTTGAATACCTGTGCTGCAGTTAATCACACTTGAGACTTGTAGATGGCCAAGAGAAGCATTACAGAGGAGATGTTAAAAAGAGTCAGCCACTGGTTTGCAAAGAATTGAAAATGAAAGCGATGGATAGGTTTATTATATGCAGGAAATGTTTTCCTTGAAATAACCAGTTTTAAAAATATCTGACTGTATTGGGTTTCTGTGCTGAGCCCCATACAATCCTTCACGTCACAAAATAAAAACAATAGAGACTGACCTGGGTCAAAGCCTCCAAATTGTCCACCCATTGTATTTAAATAAGCAGCTCATTGTTTTCACAGTCCATTAAACATTCTGATCAGAAGCCTTTTTGTATTTTATGGAATCTTTACTGAACGTTGGGCGCTACAGACATAAAAATGTTTAAAATTTAATGGAGTCAGTTCACTCAAATACAGTTTTGTTATCAACATTTATTTTGTCACGAACCAGCAACAAAAGAAACACACTGAGCATGATTCAGTGTTAAAAACTATTTTATTAATCACTACTATTGATAATATGTAAAATAAAAGTAAAAATGTTAGTATGTTAGAATTCAAAAATGTTAAACCTCGAACGTTAACCCCAAAACTAAACTCTTCGTGTGTGTGTGTGACAAAGTCCAAAACTCCCAGTTCCTGAATGGTTCTTAAAGTTCAGTTCCGCAAGCCATAAGGTGAAACATGAGCAAGGGCTTCTTCAACAACCACCGTTGTCTGAAGATAAGATGTAGATGTAGAAAAACATAGAGAGAGTACATACGAAATCCAAATGTTCCACGATGGAACCCAAACGACACTTCAGTGTTTACTCGGTAGTGACTTCCTCACCCCGAAAAGCATCCGAACCGTGGTCGTCCACATACAAATACCTGTTTCCTTCTACAGGTCAGCAACAAAGTGAACTCCACCGGATTACTTCCAACTTCCATACATGGATTTCAGTAGTAAACACAGTTATTGTTTCTCATCCATCGATAGAGAAAAACAAGCAGGCTGGTGTCTCTCTCCCTTCTCTCTCTCTCTCTCCTTCTTCTTCTTCTTACTTCTTCAACAACGTCATTACGTCCTTTATCTTCTATTGACGTAAGCACGCCCCACACACACATACACACACACTCTCTATCTTAAAGGGACTTTCACTGAGTCCATAACACCTCCCACCTAAAAAAAAATTTTCCCAAGAAAATTTTAACCGCGCATACAGTTAGTAATGTTAATAATTATCATTCTACACAACTACAGACTATCAGATTAGTACAGATATATGTTTCCCATTTAACATCGGGAAAGACAATCAGCAATCACATTATCTTTGCCTTTAATGTGAGTTATCATGAGATCAAACTCTTGCAAAATTAAACTCCAGTTTAACAGCCTTCTGTTCTTGTTTTTGACTCGGCTCAGAAACACCAATGGGTTATGATCTGTATACACAGTCAATGGTTTCTGAGCGGTGCAAACATATACACTGAAATGTTGCAAGGCTAAAACAAGCGACAGTAATTCTTTCTCTATGGTGGAATAATTCTTTTGATGCTCATTAAATTTCTTTGAAAAGTAAGCTACAGGATGGTCAATATCATCAAGGTCACCCTTCTGCAACAACACAGCTCCTGCAGCTTCATCACTGGCATCTACTGCTAATGAAAATGGCTTTTCAAAGTCAGGTGTTCTGAGCACAGGATGGTAGCATAAAATGGCTTTCAGCTTCTCAAATGCTTCTTGACAAGAATCTGTCCAAACAAACTTTACTCCCTTCTTCTGAAGATTAGTTAGGGGAAGAGCAATATCAGCAAAATTTTTACAAAATTTTCGATAATATCCAACCATTCCCAAAAATCTTCTAACAGTCCTCGTACCTGTGGGAATAGGGAACTCAGATATTGCTTGAACTTTTGCCTGAACAGGAGCTTGCTTGCCTTGACCTACAACATAACCAAGATACGTCACAGTGGCATGGCCAAATTCACTCTTAGCCAAGTTAACTGTAAGGTTAGCCTTGGAAAGTCTTTCAAACAACCTTTCTAACGCAGAGATGTGATCTTCCCAAGTATCATTCCCAGTCACTAAGTCGTCAATGTAGGCATCTGTATGTTTTAACCCATGAATCACTGAATTAATCATTCTTTGAAATGTTGCCGGAGCATTTTTCATTCCAAATGGCAAACATTGTATTCATACAATCCAGAAGGGGTTACAAAGGCTGAAATCTCCCTTCCTCTATCTGTTAATGGAACACACCAGTACCCTTTTAATAGGTCAATCTTTGTAAGAAATTTTGCCTTTCCCACTCTGTCTATGCAATCATCCACTCTAGGAATAGGGTAAGCATCTGACTTTGTTACAGCATTCACTTTCCTGTAATCTGTGCAAAATCTAACAGTTCCATCAGGTTTAGGTACAATAACACAGGGCGAACTCCAATTTGAAGTAGAATGTCTAATAATATCATTTTCCAACATGTATTTGATTTCCTGATCAACAAGTTTACTTTTTTCCACATTCATTCGATATGGGTGTTGTTTGATTGGTTTTGCATCCCCAACATCAACATCATGGGTAATTATCGATGTTCTGTTTGGAACATCTGGGAACAGATTTTTAAATTTTAAAATTAATTCTCTCATCTGTTGTTTTTGTGAAACTTGTAAATGGTCCAACTTCGTTTCAAGGTTCTCCATGATATTTTGGTTTTTCAGTTTCGATGGAACAATATTTGATCTAAATTGGCCTTCCTCAACATCAACATCAGGCATTCTAGAAACAACCTTTTCACCATCCACCAAGGCCACAACTGAATCCCTCTCATAATAAGGTTTTAGCATGTTTACATGACAGAGTTGTGTTTTCTTGCGTCTATCTGGTGTTTTGATTATATATGTTAGATCAGTCACTCGAGATTCAATAACATAGGGTCCAGAAAAACGAGCTTGCAAGGGATTATTTTGGCTAGGGAAAAATACCAACACCTTTTGCCCCACTGCGAATGTCCTAGGCCGAGCACGTCTATCAAAATATGTCTTCATTCTTATCTGGCTTGTTTTCAAATTCTCTCTCGCTAGCTGGCAGACTCTCTCCAACCGAGTTTTAAATTTTTGGACATAGTCCAACAGACTCAAGTGAACTTCCTCATTAACCCATTGCTCTCTTAACAACTCCAAAGGTCCTCTCACCCTATGTCCAAATACAAGCTCAAACGGACTAAATCCTATTGACTCCTGGATCGATTCTCTAACGGCAAACAAAAGTAAATGGATACCTTCGTCCCAATCCTTGGTGTTTTCAAAGCAATAAGTCTTCAGCATATTTTTGAGAGTAGAATGAAATCTCTCCAGAGCTCCTTGAGATTCTGGGTGATATGCAGATGATACAATCTGCTTTGCTCCCAGCTCATAGACTATTTGTTGAAAAATTTTTGACATAAAATTACTACCTTGATCAGATTGGATTTCTTTTGGCAAACCAAACAAGGTAAAAAATTTTACAAGAGCCTTTGACACCGTCTTGGCCTTAATATTTCTAAGGGGTATTGCCTCTGGAAATCTAGAAGTGGCACACATGATGGTTAACAAATACTGATTTCCAGTCTTAGACTTTGGTAAGGGGCCAACACAGTCCACAATCACCTTCGAAAAGGGCTCATCAAAAGCAGGAATTGGTTTCAAAGGAGCCACAGGGGGTTTTTGATTTGGTTTACCTACCATCTGACATGTGTGGCAGGTTCGACAAAACATCACCACATCTTTTCTCAAACCAGGCCAATAGAATTGTTTCAAGATCTTCCCTACAGTTTTATTCACACCAAAATGACCACCCAAAGGCATACTGTGGGCCAGGTTTAAAATCTCATCCCTATAAACTTTTGGTACAACAACCTGATGAATAACTTCCCATTCCTCAGTAACAGGAACATGAGGAGGTCTCCATTTCCTCATTAACACTCCATTTTTGACATAGTATCCAATTGGCACTTTTTCAATCTCCTCACATGAGAGTGCTTTTTCTTTCAATTCTGTCAATTCAGGGTCCTTTGTCTGTTCCACCATAAAATCCTTCCTCGACAAAGACAAATCTTTAAATTCAGGCTCACTGTAAGGATGTTGATCCTCCAGTGAAGACAGAAAAGTCTCAGATAAGGCATCAAAATTTTCTTCCTGTTTAGGACTGTCACAAGGAACCACATCAGACTGCACCGGACTGTCTGTCTTGGCTAATTCTCTAGCTCTAGCTCGAGTCACCGCACATGATGGGTAAACATCTGAATCATCCTCAGACTCATCAATCCTTGGTTTGGTTGTTAACCGTACCACAGGATCACTTTCTCCATTTGCAAGGTCATTTCCCAATAACAAAGAAACTCCTTCCACTGGCAAACTAGGTCTTATCCCTATCTCGACTGGTCCTTCTACGAACTTTGACTTTAAAATCACCCTGTGAAAAGGGACAGACATGGTCTCACCTGTAACGCCTCGTACTAGATTTACTTCACCAGTGTCACTTTCTTCACCAAAATTTAAAACACTGTCCAGCAAGAGAGATTGACTAGCCCCAGTATCTCTAAGAATTTTCACTGGCACCTGGGGTGACTCATCATTCAGTGAAACAAAACCCTCTGATACATACGAACGGAATTCTTTTCTCACCTCCTCCAACTTTTCCGCTTTTCCCTCTTGCAAGGACTGATCTTTAACAGCATCTCCTGAACCTTTTTGATTTTTAATTGCCTGAAAGCAAGCATTGGGCCCAGCTTCCTTCTTTTTCTTCAAAAGGGCACAATTAGATATCACGTGGCCAGGTTTCCTACAGTAATAACAAGTACGCTCAACAGGTTTCTCCAGCCCTGGCTTCTTTTCATCCTTTCCTTTTTGATTACCTCCCAATTTAATCTCCGGTTTACCTGGATTGTCTTTGTAACTCTTTTGAAAGGTTTTAGGTTGTCCCCATTTGGATTTATGGGTTAAAGCATAATCATCTGCCAACCTAGCAGTTTCTTGTAAAGTTTCCACTGCCTTTTCATTTAAATATGTTGTTAATTCAGCTGGAACACATCTTTTAAAGTCTTCCACCAGTATCAATTCTGTCAATTTATCGTAATCCCCATCTACATTTTTAGCCAGGCACCATCGTTCAAAACATATTCTCTTTCCATTGGCAAATTCCATATAAGTCTGATCTGCAGATTTCCTCAAGTCTCTGAATTTTTGTCTATAAGCCTCAGGGACCAATTCATAGGCCTTCAAAATAGCTTGTTTTACCTTGGTATAATCAGCTGCATCCTCAACAGACAAAGCAGAATAAGCTTTTGAGCTTTACCTTTAATCACACTCTGTACCATAAGAGCCCATCCTTTCCTTGGCCAGTTTGAACTCACAGCAACCTTTTCAAAATGTTGGAAATACTGATCAACCTGATCTTCTTCAAACGGAGGGACTAATCGAACCTCCCTGCTGGCTGAAAAACCATCATCAGAATCAGATTCCGAACTCCTACGCTTCATTTGTAACTCATGCTGCCTCTTTTTCTCCTCGTTATCCAGCTCCATCTTCTTCAATTCCATCTGCTTCATTGCTAGATCAGCCTCTATCTTCATCTGAGTTAGCTTTTGTTCGGCCTCTAATCTCTTTTCCTCTCGTTCAGCTTCTATCTTTAACTGGGTTTGCTCGCGTTCAGCTTCTATCTTTAACTGGGTTTGCTCTCGTTCAGCCTCTATCTTTGCCAGCTGCACCTGTGCCTCAGAAATTGCTATTTCACTGCCAGGAAACTGTTTTAACACTTCCTTCTCAAACACCTTCTTTTCCACATAATGGCCAGCTATCAATCTCTGAATATCTGCCTTTCTCATAGACTGCTTTACTTCTGTAAGGTTTAGCCTTGTAGCAATCTTTATCAGATCATCCTTTTTCGCCACCTCCAATCCCTTTTGGGTTGGTGACTCCAAAAATGCCTTAATATCCATTGCTGCTGGTTTCCACACACACAAGCCAATTAAAAAGAATTTATCAGACCTCCCTCAAAATCTTTGGATTGAATCCCGAACAAATCTCGTCAATCTGGGGTACAATCCCAGACGACACTCGTTAACCTTGGGAACTATCCCGGACGAGCCCCCAATTTTGTCACGAACCAGCAACAAAAGAAACACACTGAGCATGATTCAGTGTTAAAAACTATTTTATTAATCACTACTATTGATAATATGTAAAATAAAAGTAAAAATGTTAGTATGTTAGAATTCAAAAATGTTAAACCTCGAACGTTAACCCCAAAACTAAACTCTTCGTGTGTGTGTGTGACAAAGTCCAAAACTCCCAGTTCCTGAATGGTTCTTAAAGTTCAGTTCCACAAGCCATAAGGTGAAACATGAGCAAGGGCTTCTTCAACAACCACCGTTGTCTGAAGATAAGATGTAGATGTAGAAAAACATAGAGAGAGTACATACGAAATCCAAATGTTCCACGATGGAACCCAAACGACACTTCAGTGTTTACTCGGTAGTGACTTCCTCACCCCGAAAAGCATCCGAACCGTGGTCGTCCACATACAAATACCTGTTTCCTTCTACAGGTCAGCAACAAAGTGAACTCCACCGGATTACTTCCAACTTCCATACATGGATTTCAGTAGTAAACACAGTTATTGTTTCTCATCCATCGATAGAGAAAAACAAGCAGGCTGGTGTCTCTCTCCCTTCTCTCTCTCTCTCTCTCCTTCTTCTTCTTCTTACTTCTTCAACAACGTCATTACGTCCTTTATCTTCTATTGACGTAAGCACGCCCCACACACACATACACACACAGTCTCTATCTTAAAGGGACTTTCACTGAGTCCATAACAATTTGAATAGGTTTTATTAACAACTACATAGCAATAACATGTCCTGATATGATTAATAAATAAATAATTACATTGAAGTGTCCATGAAGAGTAAAAGAAGACATGTCAAAGTTGGTCACTGGTGCTTGGCAGTGGATTGGGAGAATAGCTCAACACCTGAGCAACATATCTTTACCCAGGGGCTGCAGGTGCATTCAGCAGTGAAGATTATATAACGCTCTGTTTCCTGGCTCAACAGCAGGCCTTGTCTTTGGCTCTGCGTGTTGATTACATGTCCTGACCCAGCTTTTACAGACAGATCAGTTGTGGAAACATTCTGCTGCTTGTTAATGGGTCTGCTGAATTTCATGAGACTTTGCTGGAATGTCATCGTATTGGAGCTTTAGCCTTCCTTTACATCACAGGGGTTCCTGAGTTCACGATACCACACGGTCTTCAGCAGACAATTTTGAGGCATGTGCTCCATGTGACTCAATCTGCAAACCTGCGACAGCTGGTACAGTGTGGGCTGGTTCTTTGAGGGATGATGCTGGTGGTGACTTACTGATCCCTGATGACTCCAGGGATTTTTCTTAGTGAAAATGGAATTAGTTCAAACTCCATTCAGCTGACCCAACTTTCACAGATGTAAGCATGGGCACTGTGGACAAAAGATAGACAGACACCTTTCATTTCATGGTTAGCAACCTGTTGGCCCATGCATGCAAGGGATGTTTGTCAATTAATGATTCTTGCATCACATTCTCCATCAAGATTAAATGAGTCAGTAAGTGTTGAGCCAAGATGGCTGTTGTAACAGACCTGCTTTTTTGAAATAGATTTTGGGTGAAGTGTTAGCACCCACAGAATCACATAATGGTTACAGCATGGAAGCTGGCTGTTTGGTCCATCAAGTCCATACTGGCTTCATAGAAGAGCAGTTCAGCTTGTTCCACTTCTTTTCCCATAACCCTGCAATTTCTTTCAGGTCCCTTTTGAATTCTGCAGTGGAATCAATCTGTAGAACTACCCATGACAAAGCACTGGGGTCCTTATCCACTTGCTGGATGAAACAAAATCCTCCTTTCACCTTTGATTCCTCTGCCAATCAGTTTTGTTCTATGTCCCCTGGTTCTTGACTTTCTGCTATTGCAGTGTTTCCCTTGATACTGATTAAAATACTGAATTTAGTTCACACATCAGAAAAATAGTTCATCGGGATATACAATTTTTTGGGTAAGTTAGACATCTGTGAAGAGCTGGTTGTGAATAATGAGCTGGGTGACATGTCTTTGACTCTGAAACTAATGTTAAGCAAGTTGTTGTCCATTCTCGATTTAATTAGTACACTGGCATGATGCAAAATCTAATTGAAAAGAGTAGATTTGATAGCAAAGCCAGTAGGTATAAAGAGCACCCTTATTTCAGACCAGTAATCATGCTGAACTCTGATGATACTTTATTCTCATATTGGATGGTTGACTTTATTTCCTCTTGGAACTTATGGAATAAGACTTCTTATGAACAGTCAATTTTTTTTACAAAATGGTGTAGATACCAATCATGTTTATCAGTTTTTGACAACATCTTCACCCAGGGGTTTTCCTAATCCCCCCCCCCCCCCCCCAATGTACTCCTCTGCCCAAAATCAGTCCTGATGAAGGGTCAGGATTAATCCTGACCAGTCCTGCTGAAGGGTTTCCATCCAAAACATCGACTGTTTATTTCCCTCCATAGATGCTGCCTGACCTGCTGAGTTCCTCCAGCATTTTGTATGTGTTGCTCCATATTCCAGTATCTGCAGAATCTCTTGTGTCTCTGCTCAAAACTGTTGGGGCTTCCAAGAGGGAGGCAATTTAATTGACCAGTGGCTATCATTTGCCACAAAGTTATTGGCTGTACCATGTATGCATCAATTGTGAATCCACAGGGACACTGTCCAACCAGGAATGATTGTATGCCCAAATTAATAATTTTAATTCATAGGTTTGAAAGCAAAGTATCAAAGGATGTGAGTTGTTCCCCACTGCACCAGCAACATTAATGAAAACAGCTTTTGCTTCTTTTTCTTTTTGTGCTGAGTTGACACTTCATGTTTTTCTCAGTGAAAGTCTTTTGTCCACATGCATTTAGAAATAGTATGATTACTCAGAAATGGAGGCTATAAACTAGAAAGTATTCAGTTCAATTTGATGTCATTCTTAAAGATTTCCTAGCCAATGCTCAATGTTAGAATGAAGTTTGAATTCCACATTTAATTCTGAATGCATTTGTTCATCCTAGTCTTCCAACACAGACTGACAATCTTTCAATACAATCCTTTGAGGCCATGAGTTATTAATATTGATGATTGTGGAACAATATAAAATTTGCAGTTATAGATTAAAACCACAAAATTTAGGAATCACAAAAATAAATTTAATTCTAAGATGAAATATAACTTCAGGTTTGGTCTAGGTTTAGTGGGTGGCACAGTGACACCGTTAACAGAATTGCTACCTCACAATGCCAGAGACCGGGTTCAATCTCAACCTTGGATGCTGTCTGAGTGGAATTTGCATGTTCTCCCTGTAAGTGCAAGTGTTTCTTGCAGGTGTTCTGTTTTCCTCCCATATTCTAATGACATGTGAGTTGGTAGGTTAATCGGCCACTGTAATTTGTTCTTAATTTGTAGTGAGTGGGGATAGTTGTTGAAGAATTAAAGAAAAATGGGATTAATGTAGGATTAGTGTACATGGGTGGTTGATGGTCAGTGTGAGCTCAGTGGGCTGAAGAGCCTGTTTCCATGCTGTACCTCTGTATGACTCTATGCAAAACCAATGACAGTGAGTTGGGAGAACTTTATCCATGATTCTGTATTAGTGCTGAATGGTCGGATAGTAGGTTAGTGTGGTTTTACCGTGTATTGATTGCCCTGCATTAAACAGATACATTATTATATTTCTTTAATACTTCTCTTAGTATCAATACTGAGTATTTTAGATATATTTTCAAATAGTTCACTTCAGCATACCATTCATATTCCTGTTTGTTTAGGTCTGTCTGCGGTTCTGGTCCCAGCACTGCATTGTAGCACCTTCCATTGGTTTCCCAACTTCTTGTTTGATCCCCCAATTTCATATCATTCAGCAAAGTAGCTAGATAAGTGGCATACTCTTCAGAGTTTCTACACTTTGCCCCTTATTTCCTGCAAGCAACAATGGAGCCTTTGTTTTCCTCAGATACCTTATGTAAATGATAAGTCTTTTTGACCAGGTAGTTAGTCAGACAATTTCACCACTGACAATTTCACCACTGAGGTTGTTCATAACCCTGCAGATTGTACAAATAAGCTTACTTAATCTTTTCAACATTCAGGCTGAATTTATGCAGCTCCCTGGGTTTAGTAATACCAAGTAGTTCAATTATTCACTGTTAGATTGCAGCCTTTTCCAATATATTAGTTTATTGGTTCATAACAAAATGACAGTTGCTGCAAAAATCACATAAAATTACATAACATAGACATATGGCCCACAACAAGCAGCGGAACATCTGAGTTTTGGGGGCTTTTTTCTTCGTCATTTTCTTGAGTTGGTCAAAGTGTTAAGCCAAAGTTTACATGGGTCCACCTCGGAAAGGTTCTCTCTCTTCTCCCTCCTCCAGCTTCTGCTTTGCATTACTTGCTTTTATGGTCAATTTTATGGAAGAGCCCCAAATCATTCACTGATTCAGATAACATGTAAGGAATTTGCTTTGTTCTTTCCAAAGCTATGTTGACAGTGTGAAGACATGTGTAAAAGAGAACCAACCTTCCCACAATTCAGGAAATCTTAACAGGTCTCTAATCCCCATGTAAGTTTAATTGATAATAAATCCCTTGACCCGTATTTTCTGTAATACCAATCTTCACAGTTTTGTACCATGAGAATGAGGTATCCTACTTGGTAAATTGGTTTATTATTGTCACATGTACCGAGGTACAGTGAAAAACTTGGTTTTGCATGCTTTCCATACAGATCATTTCATTACAACAGTGCATTGAGGTAGTACAAGGGAAAACAATAACAGAATGCAGAATAAAGTGTAACAGTTACAGAGAAAGTGCAGTGCAGGCAGACAATAAGATGCAAGGCCATGATGAGGTAGACTGTAAGGTCAAGAGTTCATCTTATCATACTGGGGGTTTGTTCAATGGTCTTTTAACAGCGGGATAGAACCTCAGATTGAAATAGGGAGAGATTAAAAGTGTCTGCAAATACCTCCACCAGCTGATCTGCACAGGACCTAAGGACACAGCCGCGGACACCATCTGGGCCGGATACATTCAGGGGGTTCATTCTCCGGAAGACTGATTTGACATCTGCAATGGTGACTTGTGGGTTCAAGTGGATTGGAGGCTTTCGGGATAGGTGGTGACATTCCAATCCCCTTCTGTTCAAAACATGCATAGAATTCATTAGGCTCATCCGGAAATGATGCACTGTTGTCAGTGATACTGCCCAACTTCGTTTTGTAGCCCATTATAGCATGTAAGCCCTGCTACAACTGATGGCTGGTCTGGATTGATCTTGGACTGGTATTGTCTCTTGGCATCCCTGATAGCTTTACGGAGGTCATATCTTGATTTCTTGTATAGGTCAGGGTTACTTGATTTGAACACCACAGTCCAGGACTTCAGTAGGGAGGATCTCCCAGTTCATCCATGGTTTCCAGTTTGGGAACACCCGGACTGACCTCTTTGGTACACAGTCCTCTGCACACTTGCTGATAATTGAGTTCTCATAACAAACCTTTGACTAATCCATCTCTTCCTGAATTATTTACTTGTTTCCTTAGTTTATTTTGAGCATTATAATTAACTTTTTCAGACAAAAAAAACACAACATCTCGTCGTGAATTTGGACATAAAAGATGTTTTAGTGCCTTTTTTTAGACATACCTGTGCCATAGTCAATTATGGCAAAGTAATACTTCTTCTTAGCCTTAAATTGTCTTAGTTCAAACTCTTAAAAACTAAGTACCTTTTTTTACTCCCAACTTCAATTTGTCTCATGATAACCATGTGTTGTAATTCCTTCTTGATTATTTGAAGATCAGTTTCTCTGTGTTCTACTGTGCAGTGCCAATAATTTAGTCAGTCATTTCTCTTGTCTGAGCCACATTAACCACTTCATGTTGTGTTGTGAAGTAAACATGCTTGTCTGAGACTTGTTCTTCAGTGCAAATTCAACATGTATGCTCCTTGATTTACTCACATTGAAGCAGATTTTCACACTCACAGCAGTATTCCAGTGGTCTGCCATATGTATCATTCAGTGCAAACCATCCTTTGGCTTTAAATTGATTTTTGAAAGAGTTTGGGGATATATGTTTACCTCTGCATGTGGTGGATAGGTTATCAAGTATATTATTCACTGACAATATTCAGACAAGGAAACAAACTTCTCCAGGAGAGAATAATTAATTAATTATTCCTAACTACATCTGTTCTTATATAAACTTGGTGCAAGATTATTATGGCTGAATTATACGCAAGTAATTCAATTCAAAAATAGCTTTGAAAAACTTACTGTTTGGAGTGTAATTTCTGTTTGTGATTGAGGATACAATTACTATTTCATCTAATTTAGGAGCTTTAAAATATTTGTCCACTTATGAGCACATTTTTCTTGACTAATTGAATCTCTGAAGCGTCCTAAAACCTTCCTAATTATTGTGTTGTTGTCTATGTTTTTCATTTTAAAGTTCCAACTTTAAATATTGTTGGACTGATATGTTTTAACAGAGCTCAGTTTAGATTCCCCAATTAAGACGTCATTTCTAGAAATGCAGCAAACCCCCAGAAAATATTTCTTTTCTCCAATCAAGACTTGATTGTTCCTTTGGACTTCAAATAAGTTTCACCTAGTTGATTTGTTTTGGAAGTTAACAAGCAATCCCAAATGGTTAAGTATAACTGTAAAGTTCATATTTTCACCAAGCTATGTCATCTAACGTTTGCAGATAACTTCACCAATGCGCAAAATTGGATTGCCAGCAATGCCTCTCATGGTTCCGAAATGTTAAAGCCTCCTGAAAAAGAAACTGAATTTTTCATGGCTTTGTTGAAGATCCCAAGGAGTCTCAAATTGGCCCCAGTTCTCTCATTCTCTTTAACACACCGGGGCCCTCGTTTCCCTCCTCCTTTTAACACACTGGGGCCCCAGTTCTTGCGCTCCCTTTAAACCACCAGGGCCTTCTTTCCCATGTTCCCTTTAACACACTGGGGACCAGTTCCAAAGCTCCTTTGATACTCACTGGGGCTCCAGTTCCTGTACTTCCTTGATATTCACCAAGGCCTTGATCTCTATGCACCCTTGAGGCCCCATTTCCAGATCACCTTTAAACTCACTGGAGCCCCAGCTCCCATGCTCCCTTTAAACGCACCTGGGCCCTGGTTCCTGTGCTCCCTTTAAACAGAGAACAGAGAGACCTAGGGGTACAAGTACATAATTCCCTGAAAGTAGCAACACAGGTAGACAGGGTGGTGAAGAAAGTGGAAAGCATGCTTGCATTTATTGGCTGTGGCATTGAGTACAGTACTTGGGAGACAATGTTACAATTATACAAAGTGTTGTTTAGACTACACTTGGAGTGTTGTGGGCAGTTCTGGTCACACACTACAGGAAGGATGTGATTAAGCTAGTGAGGGTGCAGAAAAGATTCACAAAGATGTAGCCTGGACTGGAGGGCCTGTGTTATAAAAAAAAGTTTGGATAGGCTGGGGGACTTCTTCCCTTGGAGCATGGGAGGCTGAGGGAGTTTATAAAATCATGAGGGGCATAGATAGGGTAGATACACAGTCTTTTTCCTAGGGTTGGGGAGTCTTAAAACTAGAGGGCATAGGTTTAAAGTGAGAGGGAAAAGATTTAAAGGGGATCTGAGGTGCATGTTTTTCACACAGAGGGCGGTGGGTGTATTGAACAAGCTGCCGCAGAAAGTGGTAGAGCAGCAGGTACAATTACAATGTTTAAGATATATTTGGACAGGTACATGGATAGGAAGAATTTAGTGGGATATGGGCCAAACACAGGCAAATAGGATTAGCTTAGATGTGCATCTTGGTTGGCATTGACCAGTTGGCCAAAGGGCTTGTTTCCATGCTCTAAAACTCTATAAAACTATAAACTCCAGAGGACCTTGTTTCCCACTCCCTTGAAACTCAGTGGATTCTGTTTCCTGCACTTCCTTTAAACTTTCTGATTTCACTGGAATATTTATTATACCATTGTGTAGCTCATAACTAAAATGAATTAAAAGTGCATTGGAGTATTAATAAGAATAACATCCACTAGACCTGAAAATCTGCCATTCCAGCACCACCGAAGTCCCAAGCATGCCTGATCAACAGAGTTTTACTGTATTGGCTAGGACTTTGTAAAAAAAATCAATGCTTCCCATTCCTAGGGCTTCATACAAGGCAGTCTTAAAGCCTTACTCTCATTCTCTGTCCCTCCTCTGTTCAGCATGACTGCCTCCATCCTTTCCATCATAGAGTTGTACAACGTGGAACAGGCCCTTCGGCCCAACTGGCCCATGCCTACCAAGATGCCCCATCCAAGCTAGTCCCATTTGCTGGCGTTTGGCCCATAAGCTTCTAAACCTTTCCGATACATGTACCTGTCCAACTGCCTTTTAAGAATTGTTATTGTATCTGCCTCAACCACTTCCTTTGGCTGCTCATTCCATATACTCATCACCCTTTGTGTGTGTAAAAAAAAGTTACCTCTCAAGTTCCTATTAAATCTTTCCCCTCTCATCTTAAACCTATGCCCTCTAGTCCTTGATTCCCTAACCCCGGGAAAAAGAGAATGCATTCACCCTGTCTCTACCCCTCATGATTATATACACCTCTATAAGATCACCTCTCAGTCTCCTCTGCTCCAAGGAATAAAGTCCTAGCCTGTCTAACCTCTTCCTATAACTAAGTCCTGGCAACATTCTTGTAAATCTTCTCTGCACTCTTTCCAGTTTAATAATGTGAAACATCTGTTGCAGGGGCATGTGTCCTGTTTATTTGGGACCCTCTCTGCATTCATCACAGCTGAGCCCACCTTTTTTGCCAGTCATAGGCATTGTGCCCCCCACTGCCACATAAGAATCAACCCTGTGCATCAGCCTTCCCTGATCATGGTCTTAAAGCAGAATGGAACAGCAAGAAGAGCTGCTGCCTCAGAGCTCCAGTGAACCTGGTTTGATCTTGGCCTCCAGTGCTGTCTGTGTGGCGTTTGCACATTCTCCCTGTGACTTTCTTCCAGGTACTCTATTTTCCTCCCACATTCAAAAGATGAGAGGGTTGGTCACTGTATATTGTCCCTAGTGTGTAGTTGATTAGTAGAATCTAGAGGGTTCGATAGGAATGTGGGGAAAACAAAATGGGATTAGTGTATATGGTTGCTCGATGAGCAGCCTATTCATTGGGCTAAAGGGCCTGTTTATGTGTAGTAACATTCTATGTTGATGGAATATTTGCCTGGACTTGTTCCCAGACAGTTATATATTAGCTGCAAATTTGAGAGCACTCAGTGTTTCTCGACATGGTCACATCCAGCACATTGTGAACCTAGTGATTATTCATGAAAAGAGTTTTAAAGCCATGTAGTATAATGAAAGGCGCATGTCCCCTCCACTCTTTGATGATGCAGATCATGAAACCTATCAGTCAAAGCCTTGGTGCTTTCAGTAGTGTTTCTTTGTTCTTTATGAACTGGTGCGGTAAAGGGAGTGTGAGTAAATGCAGCTTTGGCCATTTCCCAGCAGCCTGCAAGAGAGGAGAGTGTTGATTTTCTTCCTCCCCTGACGCTGTATTATGTATGTGCTCCCTTGGTTATCGTGCAGACTGAGCACACACAGGGAAGATGTTATAGGCGATGTGCTCAATTTTTGCCTGACCCAAAAGGTGGTCTAGCTCTGGAAAAGGGGCAGGTATGCATTGGTTTAATTCCCTCAAAGCACCCCGGGCATCCTCTAAATCTGTGCTCAATTTTGCATTAACAGTTTCTGTTTCAATTTTTTTTGTGAGAATGGTCTCTTGTCCACTCAGCTTTCTATACATTATGTCGCACTCTGTTTTTTGAAGTGGCTGGTATGGACCATCTGTGTGCTCCTTGCCAATTGCACATTCTTTTTGATTCCTTTATCACTGCATTTTTAAAATTTTGTTGGTTTGTTTCAGTTTCCGAAGGTCTGCTTATCTTGGGTTTAAAATTTTCATTGCAGAACACCCTCAGTAAGTTTATCAAGCACAAACTCTAAACTCCTGACACATTTGTTTGCAAGCTCTGGTATGTCTTTTACCTCACTCTTGCTTATCTTTTCCTGCAAGCTCTTTAGTAGTTTCTCCGTGACATGCCAAAGCATTGTGTCTGGTTTCATGTTTTCTTACTATCCTAATCATGCACATTGTCTCTTTCTTCCAGGCAGTTTTTTTTTACAACTGAACATTTCCCTTCCAGGTCCTCAATGTCCACCCCAGTGCCCTCCATCTGAAAATAAAACAGCAAAACCATACATCGTCTCCTGGTGCAATTTATCCCAATTCACACAAACACTTAGCAGGGAAAAACTAATTCTTAATCCCAATCTTTTGGACAACTGGTCAGCTTTTGAATCACAACTGTAAGATGCCAGCCTTCCTCAAAGATCACAGAATATCCAAGGGATTAAGGAAGAGTGGATCATCAATCATAAGTGAGGTGACAATTTCCATCAATATCACAATGTAATTAAATGAAATAGACATTTGAGCCATAACATGCTGAGAGACAGCTCAGTTTTGGCAGTTGCTTTATCTTCTTACTTTTATGGAGGAGCCACAAATAAATCAATGATTTAGGTTCACCCTTCAACTCTCCCACCCAGTTTTAAGGTGGTAAGATGGACTTATGCATGCCAGAGGTCCTGTCCCACAACGATTGTCTTCTTGACCTCGGAGTCTAATTTCAGAATTGCACCAGACCCACATATTTAACAATTCTGCCATGCTACAGCAATGGCCTGCTTTCTGGCCTATGTGTTATACCAACAACTTTAATGAAGAATTTTTAATTGCGTCTTTCAAGGCCAGTTTGACTGTGTATGGAAATGTGTTAAAGGGAACTAGCCTCGTTATAAACCATAAACCCTTGATAGGACTCTGATGTTTTGTGAATTAAATCAATTATAATCCTGTTCACTCTTATTTCCTGTGACAGTATTTCTTAAAATTGTAACAATCTTAGTGACTCCTTTCCCATTTTGTGAATAAAGAGATTCATCCAATGATTTTTTAAAATATTTTTGCTATTGTGGTATTCCCTATTCTAAAACGTTTTTGAAATTCATATTCCTCCATTTATTAAACTCATTTTTACATTGGGAAACTCCACTGCACCTTATATTTTCTCACTTCTCAAAAAAAAAACCTTCTTGCTGGGTTTGTTGTTCAGTCAGTCCTCTAGAGGCAATTAATGATCTGAGACTGGTCATTTTTTAGCAAGCTGAGGTGGACACCACCCTATGCCAATATTCACACCTGCATCATGGAGTGGATCCTAACCTACTCTGCACGTATTTAACGAAGAGCAGAGGCCAATCATGGTGTTCTAACTGACATTCAGTTGAGATGACAGATGATAAACTGGTCTCTATAGCCCGTTGCGGAGCCACTGGAACAACTTCCCCTCGTACCTAATAATTTTTTGGGTTATCATTGATTTGCTACTGTGACCTTAAAAATTACATGCTTTCCATAAATTATATAGTGAGCTGTATCTAGAAGGCAGTTTGCAACTTGCATGGCAAATCAGTACGTTATCGATGATGCATCCACATGATAAATTACTGGAAATTTTAATTAGATTTGGGTCCTTATGAAGTTTTGAGCATATTGCTGCAGTTTGACTGTTTCCTGCAATGGAGAACCATTTAGCAGTAACATACAGCTATCTGGTGTAGGTAAGTTTGACTGCTCTTCTAGATTTTGAGAGCCAGGAAATAAATATGCTGTTATAGCTATCAATTAGATATAAAGAGCTGGAAAATTTAATTAGCTTTAGGTCCTTATTAAGGGGGTTGGTACACATAAGGAAGGAAATCTTTCTGTGATTGTATATGGTTTTTGATGAAAATTCTATTGGAGAAGATAGTTCCTTACTGTCAGGAATCTTTGTAATACTGTGCCTGAGGGAGCTGCAGATGAAGGTGACAATGTGGTGCAGCACATTGCTGTACATGTGAAGTTTGCATCTTCTCCCTGTGACTATGTGGGTTGCCTCTGTGTGCTCTGGTTTCTTCCCATATGGCCAAGGCATTCCAGTACATTGATTGGGTACAATGAAATGCACCTAGTGTGGAAGGATGGCAGGACAATTGAAGGGAATTGAAGGCATGAGAGAGAATAGTTTAGAGGAAAATAAATAGGTGATTCAGATTGACGAGATTGGTTTGAGAGCCAGTATGTGCCAAATGGTCTCTTCTATGTTGTAAGAAAATATGAATATGCATATTCCATCATAGAATATATTTGACACAGAAAGTCAGAGGACCAGGTGGGAAAGCAGACTTGATGATGAGCCACAATCTTGTTGAATGGCAGAGTGCGCTTGATGACTTGTGCCCCTAAATTGTATGTTTGTATGACTGCAGAATTACAAGGTTTGTGGATGGCCTAGCAAAGTAGCAGATAGTAACAAAGATTATTAAAGCCTTCCTAATGACATAAATAGGAATGTGAAATGGGCAGGAGCACAACTGATGCATTCCATTGTGGGTGTGAAGTAATCTACTTTGGAATGACCGACATGGAAAGGCAGTGCTGTATGGTAAGCAATGCATGAATTTGAAAAGCATAAATGAGCAGAGAGACCTTGGTAAACATGTACATGCATTTAAAGGTATCACAGGAAGTTGACAGTATCTAGTAAATATATGGATTATTGGAGTTTATAACCAGTAGAATTGGGAAGAAATTAAGCTATAACTTTATAAATCATTGGTTTGAATTTATCTGGAAAATTGTGGTCAATTTTGGGGCACATAATTTCAGGCCTTATATTAGGTGGACAGATATTTTTATCAGGATGCTTCCACAGGTGAGGGACTCCACGTGTGGAAGGATTCAAAAATTGAACACTTTACTTGGAACAAGCAAGGTTCAGAGGCAACCGAATTGAGGTGTTCAATACGATGGCAGAGTTTCATGGAATAATTATGAGATAGGTGGAGACAGGCAAATATGGTCACAAGATCACAAGACAAGGGAGCAGAAGTAGGCCATTCGGCCCATCGAGTCTGCTCCAAAGAAAAGGGAAAAAAAGAAAAAGAATGAGAAATGGGGGGGGGCAATGAAAGAAAAAACTATTCTAACCCCAATTTCTGGCCTTATCCCCATATCCCTTGATACCATGACTAATTTGATATCTATCTATCTCCTCCTTAAACGCCTCCAGTGATCTAGCCTCCACTGCTGTAGGTGGCAAGGAATTCCATAAATTCACTACCCTCTGGCGAAAGAAATTTCTCCTCATCTCTGTTTTAAACCTGTACCCTCTAATTCTAAGATTGTGCCCTCTGGTCCTGGACTCACCCACCAAGGGAAACAACTTGGCCACATCTACTCTGTCCAGTCCTTTCAATATTTTAAATGTTTCTATGAGGTCCCCTCTCATTTATCTGTACTCCAGTGAGTACAGTCCAAGAGCCGACAAACGATCATCATATGTAAGACCTTCCATTCCGGGAATCATCCTCGTAAATCTCCTCTGAACCCTCTCCAACATCAGCACATCCTTCCTAAGATATGGAGCCCAAAACTGTACACAGTATTCCAAATGAGGCCTCACTAGTGCCCCGTACAGCCTCATCAACACTTCCTTACTTTTATACACTATACCTCTCAAAATGAATGCCAACATAGCATTCGCTTTCTTTACCACCGATCTGACCTGGTGGTTAACCTTTAGGGTATCCTGCACGAGTACCCCCAAGTCCCTTTGTACTTCTGTAATTTGAATCTTCTCCCCTTCTAGATAATAATCTGCACGTTTATTTCTGTTTCCAAAGTGTACAACTGCACATTTCACAAGATTGAATCCCATCTGCCATTTCCTTGCCATTCTCCTAAACTATTTAGGTCTCTCTGCAACCTACCTGTCTCCTCAATACTCTCTACTCCTCCACCTATCTTGGTGTCATCCGCAAACTTAGCCACAAAACCACTTACTCCATCATCCAAATTGTTAATGTACAGGGTAAAAAGAAGCGACCCCAACACCGACCCCTGCAGAACACCACTAGTAACCGGTGGCCAACCAGAACAAGATCCTTTTATTCCCAAAGCAGTCTCAATGATAGGGAAAACATGGGGTTGGAAACTCATTTCATTTTCAAGGAGCAAACCTACACATCTAGCCATCAGAAGAATCTGAAGATAGAACTAAGGTAAAAGACTGTCATGAGGAAAACAGATTGTTACAGGCCATATGTTTTGAAAATGGAACACAGTGTAGTTGTATTATTGTAGCAGAGCAGAGAATATACAAAAAGTGCTGGAGGAACTCAGCAGGTCAGGCAGCATCCATGGATGGAAATAAACAGTCGACATTTCAGGCTGAGACCCTTCATCAGGACTGGAAAGGAAGAGGGCAGACACCAGAATAAGAAGGTGGGGGGAGGGGAAGGAGCACACGCAGGCAGGGGATAGATGAGTTCAGGTAACAGGCGCATGGAATAAAGGATGGGGGAGGGGAAGAGAGGAGATGGGCAGGTCATCAAGGCAGGGGAAGAGAGCCATAGGAATAAGGCTAATAAGGAACCTGCAAACTCTGCCACAGGTGGAGCAGGTGGTGTATGATGGGACGAATGGATGAGTCGTTTGAGAGGAGGTGAGTTCCTTCCATTGCTTTTGCTGGGCTTGTGTTTGCTTCTGATGCATAGACAAGGTTTTCAATGCCATTCTGAATGCTCCTTGCTATTTTGAGCAATTACTGGTTAGAGATTCCCCTGACTCAATGGAGACAACATCCTTAGGTTCTTTTCCTATGTCTGATGGTAATCTCTTGCCACAACAGATCTTGAAATAGAGCATTTATTTTAGGAGTCTGGCGTTGGGCATGAGGATGACTTGGCTGGCCCAATGGAGCCAAATGAATGTCATTAGTGCCTCAGTGCTGGGGTTGTTGGTCTGGGGGAGGATGCAGATGTTGGTTCACTAAATGTACTTGCAGGATTTTCTGAAGATATTATCTCTCCAGTTCTCTGAAGTGCGGCACACAGAAATGGGATCAATGCTGCCTGGTATCCTATGAGCTTTATGGCAGTTAAAGCCTTGTCATTGGCAGCTTGTGATTTACAGAGGATGAATGGTGGTAGTGGTACTAAAGGTTAAGGCAGAAGCAAGGAATATTGCTAATAGTGGTGGCCATTTTGGCTTGGATCTTGCATTCCTCCAAGATCGCAAGGAGCTGTAATGTAAATGTATCACTGCAGAAGACAAATTAAACTATGGAATCCTGATCACGCTGTAATTAATGCACTGAAATCTTTCTATTCACCATATGCTATGCACATACAGATAGAAGTGGAGAGAATTATTCCATGAGGGAAAATCCAATACTAATGGCTGTTAGTACACGTTAACTACTTGTAAATCAATTAGGGAAATAAGCAGCAGAAAGCAAAAATACTGCATTTGTTGGAAATTTGAACTAAAAACACAATGCTGGAAATACTTAGCAGGTTCTGATGCCAAGTCATGAAACTGAAACATTTATTCGGTTTCTCCACAGATGTTGCCTGACCTTCTGTGTATTTCCAGCTTTTTTGGTTTTCATTCAAGGGAAATATGGAGAATTTCTTTCATCAGTGTGGTCAGAATGTAAACCTCACTTCCATACAAAGTGGCTGAAGAAAATAATTAGGAGGCATAAAGAAACTGGGTGAATTTCAGTGAAAATAAAACAATCCCTTGATTAGATTGAGGAGACTTAAGTGGAATTTAGGCAGCAGCTTGGACACATTGGCCCAAATGGATTGTATCCATGCTGTACATTTGATGTAATTCTAGGACACTAAAAATACAAGCTTTGAGTACATAGAGTAATAATACAGATTTGCCTCATCATTATTCCTTTAGAAGTCTGCCAAAGATTAAACGCATTACGTGGGTGAAATAGGTTTTTGGAATGGTTGCTCAACCTGACTGACACTGAACCAGGAGTCAAAAGATTTACAATTTTCCTTTTCAAATTAATTAATTGTTTCTTCCAATTTTGATCCTTGTATGCCTTTAGCAGGATTTTTAAAATGGTAATTCACATTAATTATATTCAACACAAATACAGCATTGCTGTAAAGATTTAAAGTGTCACTAGTAGTCATTTGCACACTTACTTCTCATTTATCAACCTTGAATCAGATCAAACTGCAGCTTCATGAATTTGTGTGTCCTGCTATTAGGTACTTTTTGAGCTCCATATAAACAGCAATGATGAAAGCTGGAGTACACAAGGTAACCTTCTAACTAATAGCACTTAGATTTTTTTGCTTGTTAAATCCTTTTGATTTATACCCTACAGCATGAAGCTTGAAAAATACAACTCTGCCCTTATTTAAATTGAATTTGATAACATTACTTCAAGAATGTTTGGTTAAAGCCAAAGTGCCTGCTTTTATTAAAAGACATATAATACATTGAGCACCCAGAAGATAATTACCATATATACCTTGAAATGAAATAGGTTAAAGAAATATTCTTGCAAAATACATTTATTCTGGTCCATAATAATGTAAACAAATTAGCATGTTTTACATTGAAGCAGTCAAAATGCATATAGTTTTTAAATTTCTAGATGCCATAAGCATCACAAACAAAATGCCAGCGAGCCAACATTTCCACAGCTGGAAATGATTGAAGCTGATAAATTCAGTGTCTGCAGTTAAAGCGTGCATGGTAGTCTCACGAGGACAGGATGGCTTTCCAAGAGCTTTCAACAGCCAGTCTGTTTCACCTTGGTGTAGGTGGAATTGGTGGAAGAGGTGGAGCACCTCGCTCTCTCCGGACCGGATCTGTTACAGTAAAAGATTAGAATTATTGCAGCATTTCAAGAATTTTAAGTGTAACAATTTGAGACAAATACAATATTGCAGTCTGAGATATGGATGGAAAAGGATTGTGTGTAGATGGAAATGTCCATAAATCTTGTTATTGCAGTGTGCCACAAATAGATTTCATGATTGGATATTAATGAAATAAAGAATCTTTAACTCAATAACCTTTCCCAATTCCGCAAGTCTAAATAATAAAGCCTGAAATAGTACGAGAGGAACCCACTTGAATTTCTTTATCCCCGAAAAATCAGCATATTTTTACTGGGCTAAACATTACTCGTGTCTGTTATTGATGCTGTTTTAAATACTGAAGTACATTCAAACCTTTGTTTCTACACCCTCCACCCCCACTTTTACCAGTATTTCTCCCAACCTTTTTAAAATGTGATTTATTTCCAGAAATGCAGGCATACTGCTCACCCAAAGGGCTGTTTTGTCCTCCAGAAATGGAAACAGGAAAGTATAGCAGGGCCAATAACTATTAAATTCTCATGGTAAAAGGATTAACAATGCAATAAAATTTTACGGGTAACAGTATTCAAATTTAAAATGTTTCAAATGAAGAGAGATTATTTTAGCTCTAATGTTTCAGACTTGTTAAAGAGACAAAATATTCCTGTTACTCACCTCTGCTCTCTGGCTTGCTTTGTTTACTAGGGTAAGTTTTTGGGAAGTTTACGTACGGTTCTGGTGGTGGAAAGTCTGAGATGGAATGGAAAGAAAACCTACCTTCCCATTCATCTGTGGGCAGAAAAAGGACAAATATTAATTTTACAATACATGGACATCAGAATGGGTCAGAATTCATAGTCATCAGAAAGCCACCTGCTCTTGCCGTTGACTTCCAGATAAACGCAAAACCTATCTCAGCAGTTCTGACAGGTGTAACTTGTGGCGGAGAGCCAGCTGGATCCCTGACAGTGAGGCCACGTACATCCAAAGGTATTTTCCAGATAGTAATGGATAACTGAAACAAGTTCTGCCCACAAAAAAGTGGGAAAACATGGATAACCAGCTAAGGTATGCCCCTAAACCCCATACCCATTTTATCCAGAACTGTCAAACCCACTTGAATGTATTATACATTCAAAATCAATTAAAACTTGACAGAGAGACAGAGAGACCTGCCTGCTAGTTTCTCTATCGATGGATGAGAAACAATAACTGTGTCTGTCACTAAAATCCACGTATGGATTTTTGGAGTAATCCGGTGGAGTCCAGTTTGTCGTTAACCTGTAGAGGGAAATAGGTATTTGTGTGGACGGCCACATCTTGGATGCCTTTCAGGGTGGCAGATACTTCAGAACAAAGCAGTGGAGTTCACTTTGTTTTGACCTGTAGAAGGAAACAGGTATTTGTGTGGACGGCCACGATTCGAGTGCCTTTCGGGGTGAGGAAGATGCGGTGGAATAGTCACTGCTGAGTAGACACTGAGGTGTTGTTTGGGTTCCAAAGTGGAACATTTGGATTTCGCAATTACTCTCCATTTTCTCTATACATCTACGTTTTGTCTTCAGTCAACAGTGGTTGTGGAAGAAGCCTTTGCTCACGTTTCACCTTATAGCTTGCTGAACTGAACTTTAAGAACCATTCCTGGACTTGGAGTTTGGGAATTTGCCACACACACACTATGAGTTTAGTTTTTGGGGTTAATGTTTAAGATTTAACATTTTTACTTCTAACATTTTTACCTTTATTTTTCTTATTATCATAAGTAGTTATTAATAAAGTAGTTTTTAACACTGATACATGACTCGGTGTGTTTCTTTTGTTGCTGGTTCGTAACACTGCTCCTGCCACTGAAGTTAGTGGTGAAGCACTCCATGTGCAAGGTCTAACTGACACAGGATTTTACTGCAGATTCCCTACCAAAAGTGTGATGTAAACAAACACCTCCAGAAGAAGGGGGCAGAATATTGGCAAAAGTGAGAAAAAAAACCTGAAGTAGGTGCTCCCACACTGTATGAATTCAGCAGTATTGCACAGCTGGAAAAAACAGTTGTGAATAACTGATCTCAACTTCTGGAAATCCAAAAGTTGCTGACAATTATACAAGGAAAAGTTAATATTTTCTCCCTTAAATCCAGAAGTTGTAGATTTATATTGAACTCCAGTTTAACATAAATATTGTTATGTTTCAAAACACCTGTTGAATCTATTAATTGATTTATGTTTCTATCCATAGAGCACTGCCGTATTATTTGACAGTTGATAGGAGTAAAAGTTGGGTTCTCACACAATACCTTAGAGTGATTTTACTACCATATCATCAGGCAAAATGCAGCATACAATCTGGGGGCTTGGAACATTCAAGATGGTAATACATTAAATTGGAAACTCAATGAGTCATTAATCACCACTTCAATGTAAGTATCAACTCTCAAAAATCAATTCATTCCATAAAATGAAAATGAGGGGATGGAGAAATAAGGGTGGTATTTACCTTCACACATTGTCTGTGAGGACTCCTGAAAACCATTCCTCATTGTTGGTGGGGGAACAGGACTTCCTCGGTCAGGTGGCAGTGGGGGCCTGAAGCCACTCCTAGGGTTGTCTGAGCCCATTCGACTTGGAGGTTGTGGGACGGGTGGCCCTTTCTGGGCACCACCATTTCTGCCTCCCGGTGGTGGAGGAGGAAGAGGTCCTGTTATATATAGGTCAGAAAATATTTAGTGTACCATCCCATCATTCCTGAGAATGAAAGGCTCTCTCTCAGCCAAACAAAATACTGTGAGTAAATCAACAGTAACAACAAGAATAGTATTCAAATCTATATTCTCCAATGATCACCAAAAAACCTACTTGTATTCATGCTTGCACAATGCTTTTAAACTATTTTTGTGAAATATTTTTCCTCATTTTCTGCCATCTTTTTCTTAAAAACTTAAGGAAAAATCAAATTGAATTTCTTTAGGTCAAAAACATTACTGCTGTCAAATGTTTCTAAAATTTTGCTTTCTTCACATTCTGCTTTATTTTTGCTAGTTCAAATTTTATACATCTTTGACACAATATGCATATTACACCATAGTTCCTGAGCTTAGATTTCTTTGTGCTAAGTGACTGTAATAATCTCGAAATTAAATAAGAATGGCAAATCACTGATGTAGCAATTCCAGGATGAGTAAAAATATTCAGTTAATTAGTTATCTTGTAGGTGCCTGTAATGCATTGCCAGGCGAGATGGTGGAAGCAGATGTGATAGCAACATTTAAGGAGCATTTAAACAGGTACATGAACAAGGAAGGAATGAAGCAATATATAGACCATGTTCAGGAAGATGGGATTAGTTTAAATTGGCATCCTGGTTGTCCCAGACATCATGGGCCAAAGGGCTTGTTCCTGTGCTGTACTGTTCAATGTCTGTAAACAGCAAATGAAAATCAAAAATCTGCAGATGCTGGAGTTCTGACAAAGGGTCATGGACCCCAAATGTTAATTGTTTCTCTTTCCACAGATGCTGCCTGACCTGTTGAGTATTTCCATTACTTTGTAGGTAGTCGTAGAGCAAAAGTAACAGTTATTCCAAGTACAAAATGGTATAATCAAATGTGATAAATAATCAAGTAATCTGCGTTGGGAACATTGAGAAATTATTCAAGGGTGGCTAATTAGGAATTTAGAACAACTGTGTTTCTTTAAACGTTGTATAGGACTTGCTAAATTCAACCCAATGTCTCGTCTGAAAGATGGTATCTATAACAATGAAATATTCCCCATATTGGCATTGAAGTATTGTCTGAGATTCTGTGCTTAAGTCACTTGTATGGGCCTTGAATCTACAGTCTTCTGCCCTAGAAATGTTACCATGAGGCCAAATTAACAAAGTTTAGTGTCACATTATTTTTCTTCCAGTATAAGCAAGAGACATTCTACCCTATCTTCATCTATCCCACTATCCCATACACCTTCACATTCACTTGTTGCCATCCATGAGACAGCAATCACATATTTGAGTCAAAAGACAGAGTTCAATCCCATTCAATACAAAGTTCTCGCCTAACAACCCAGTGCTGCAGCCTTTTGGATGAGATCTTAAACAGAGACCCTGTCTGAATGCAAATGGTACCATTCAGAAGGATAAGGGGGGGGGATCTCATTGAAACCTACTGGACACTGAAAGACTAGGATAGAGTGGACGTGAAGAGGATGTTTCGATTAGCAGGAGAGTCTAGGATCCAAGGGCACTGTTTTAAAACTGAGATGAGCAGGAATTTCTTCAGCCAGAGGGTGGTGAATCTGTGGAATTTGTTGCCACAGAGTGTTGTGGAGGTTAAGTCATTGGGTGTATTTAAGGCAGAGACTGATAGGTTCTCGATTTGTAAGGGGGTTAAGGGTTATAGGGAGAAGGCGGGAGAATGGGTTTAAAAAATCAGCCATTGAATGGAGGAGCAGACTCAATGGGCTGAATGGCCTAATTCTGCTCCTATATCTTATGGTCTAATTCTGCTCCTATATCTTATGGTCTTATGGCCATTATATTGAAGTAGAGTGTTAAAGTTCTCCTTGCCTCCACAGAAAATATTTATCACTCAATGATATACAATAATAAGAGAAGGCTACCTAGTTATTGAAGCATTTGTTTGTGCAAATTGACAACTACATTTCTTATCACAGGTACTATGCTTCACCTTTGCTCATTTTAAAGACCAGATAACCATTGAAAATGATGTAATGTTAGGTGAACATACCTGATCTGCTGGGGGGATCCCTTACAGGTGGTGGAGGTCTTTCACTGGGAGGAAGAGGACCACGAACTGGCCCAGGAGAAGTTGAAGAAGTACCATGGAGGGACAAATTCCTTTGAGGAAGCCTTGGAACTTCAACATCTGTAGCAGTGCTTGGATGACTGTGTGGAGGTCCTGGCCTATTAGGTGGTGGTGGGGGAGGTGCTTGGAAGGAGGGAGTTGGCCTGGGTGTTTGAGGAACAGGTGGTTTCTGATGCTGTGGTGGTGGTACTGGAGGACCATCCCTATTAATTGAAGGTCTATTTGTCATGGGAGGTGGTGGAGGCCTATCATCCATCATCCTAGCAGGAGTAGGAGGCAGTGGAGGTCTGTTTGTATTGTGAGTTGGAGGAGTTGATGGAGAAGGCTTATCTTCACCAACCCTTCCATGGCTGGGAGATGGATGAGATCTATTTGTATTGCTATGTGGAGGAACCGGAGAGAATTGACGGGAAGACCCTTGATTTCGATTTGGTAGGGAAGGTCCTGTGTTTGATGGCCGATTTCCTGGAAAGGGTGGAGGACCTCTGTTCTGCGTACTTGTTGTTGACGGTCGTGGTGCATTTGGTACAGGTGGTGGTCCTGCATCAGACTTTGAACCTATATCTGGCCTTGAAAATTTTGGTTGACTTGGTGGAGGGAATTTATTTCTTGGTGGTTCAGGGTTACTACTTCTTGGAAATGACGACGACCCAGGCAACCTCGGTGAGGCATTGTTTGGTGCAAAGGGTCTGGGACCAGTTGTTCTTCCACCAGGAGGCATTAATGGTGGTCTTCCTCCTCCAGAATCTGTAGATGTTAATGGGATAAATTAAGGATTTACAGTAACTAAATAAACTAAACAGCAAAATTAGCTTTTCTTTATCACTTTGTTCTATACCACATCATTAGTCTCACTAGTCAAATGGCACTTACAACTTAATTACTTCCCAGTATTTTTCATGTTTCTTCCCAAGATATTTGAATCCAACTTTCACAGATTGTGTGCAAACCAAGATTGCATGGCACTCCAGAAGTACAATTAGGCCTTTAAATTACATTGATGAGAAATAAATCACCTCAATAGAATGATTTCAAATTACAAAGTAACAGAACGGCAACAAATAGAACTTTCCTCTAATATTTATTCTGATGAAATAGTTCTGCAACAAGTGAAGAATAGTTAATAGGGCAAGAATTTTGTGCAGTCTGTGATATAATGCACTGTCGTAATCCAAGACTGTACATCGCACTGTCAATTTCTTCATGTTAAAATTATCTCCACCAGAGTGGCCTTGAAAATGTACAGTGGGCGAGGTCATCACTTAAGATTATAGGACAAGAGGAAGCCCTTAAATTATCAAGCCAAAGCATCATTGAGGAAGAATCTGAGTTGCCTGACACTGGCACATCTGGAAAGTCTGGTGAAGGTGGCACAGCCCACCAAAGAAAGGGGCAAGTCATCACTCCATAAGAGCAATAAGGGGCACTCAACATCAGTGGACCTGGACACAATCCAGTAGGGGCACCAAAGCTGCTGACTCCCAGAGGGGTATACTTGATCTGACCTGATTCACCTGGACTAGCCATCTGATGGGGCTCCTTTGAAGAACATGCATATTTCTGATGAAGGCACAGGTCACTGAGATTTTTGATCTGTCACCATCTACAGAGTTAAACAGTATGGTGCATTTTTAGGTTGCTCAACCTTGCAATTACTGCCTGTAGCAATTCATCTGCAAATCATGTTTAACTAATTTATTGGGGAGTTTTGTGATGTCATAATGATCAGGGTAGAAAATAGGAAAGCTGATGTAGAGTGTTTGGATTTCCAAAAGGCGCTCCCTAAGGTGCCACATGAAATGTTATTGCCTCAGAGTTCAAGGCACAGAGAGTAATATATTAGCATGACCATCAAACAGAGTTAGAGTAAATGGACCATTTCAGATTGGTAAGCTGATACCAAGGTGTCAGTGCTGGGGTTTTAAATATTTACAATCTACACTAATTACAAGGGCAAGTCAGTGTATTGTGGCCAAATCAGGCTGACAATGGAAAGATAGGTGGTAAAACAAGTTATGTGAAGCACACAAGAGTTTGCAAAGGGATATAGGTAGGTTAAGTGAATGGTCAGATATATTGTCATATTGGCCAATACTGAACATGAATACGAGGCCGATGTCAGAATATCCTTCAAGAGAGTGAACCCTTGCAAGGCGTCAGGCCTGACGGTGTACCTGGCAGGGTACTGAACATCTGTGCCAACAAACTGGCTGGAGTGTTCAAGGACATCTTCAACCTCTGCTGCAGTTGGAGGTTCCCACCTACTTCAAAAGGGCATCAATCATACCAATGCCCAAGAAAAGCAGGGTGAGCTGCCTCAACGACTATCCCCCAGTAGCATTTACATCTACTGTGATGAAGTGCTTTGAGAGGTTGATCATGGCTAGAATTAACTCCTGCCTGAGCAAGGACTTGGACCTGCTGCAATTTGCCTACCGCCACAACAGGTCCATAGCGGACGCAATTTCACTGGCGCTCCACTCGGCTTTGGAGCCCCAAGACAACAGCAAAACATACGTCAGGCTGCTGTTTATTGACTACAGAATGACATTCAACATCATCATCCCCTCAGTACTAATCAACAAGCTTCAAAACCTGAGCCTCTGTACCTCCCTCTGCATCCGGATCCTCGACTTCCTTATTGGGAGACCACAGTCAGTGTGGATCAATAATAACATCTCCTCCTCGCTGACAATCAACACAGGCGCACCTCAAGGAAGCGTGCTTAGCCCACTGCTCTACTCTCTCTACACTCATGACTGTGTGGTTAGGCACAGCTCAAACAGCATCTATAAATTTGCCGATGACACCACTGTTGTTGGCAGAATCTCAGATGGCGATGAGGTGGTGTACAGGAGTGAGATAGATCGGCTGGTTGAGTGACGTCGTAACAACAACCTAGTCCTCAACGTCAGCAAGACCAAGGAATTCATTATGGACTTCAGGTAGGGGAAATCCGGAGAAAGCACACCAGTCCTCATTGAGGGGTCAGTGGTGGAAAGAGTGAGCAGCTTCAAGTTCCTAGGTGTCAACATCTCAGAGGATCCATCCCAGGCCCAACACATTGATGCAATCACGAAGGCGGCACACCAGCGGCTCTACTTCATTAGAGCATTTGAGGAGATTTGGTATGTCACTGAAGACTCTTGCAAATTTCTACAGATGTATGGTGGACTGGTTGCATCACCGCCTGGTATGGAGGCTCCAGTGTGCAGGATCGAAAGAGGCTGCAGAGGGTCATAGACTCAACCAGCTCCATCATGGACACAACCCTCTCTACCATCGAGGACATCTTCAAGAGGCAGTGCCTCAAGAAGGCAGCATCCATCATTTAAGGACCTTCACCACCCAGGACATGCCCTATTCACGTTACTACCATCAGAGAGGAGGTACAGAAGCCTGGTGACCCACACATAACATTTCAGGAATAGTTTCTTCCCCTCCGCCATCAGATTTCTGAACGGTCCATGAACACTACCTCGTTATTCCCCTTTTGCACTATTTATTTATTTTTGTAACTTATAGTGATTTTATGTCTTTATGTCTTGCACTGTACTGCTGCTGCAAAACAACAAATTTCACAACATATGTCAGTGGTAATAAACCTGATGCTGATGAAAGTAGAGAAGACTTGCCACAACTGTTAGAACATACCTGGGAACCCAAAAGGCCCATCTAAAGGAGGATAAGGGTTTAGAAGGGTTAAATGTTATTGTATCGAAACAACATTTGGAGGACACCTAACAAAGCAGATGCTGAAAGAATGTACAACTCTCATGGGGGAATCTAGATCTGGGGATGTAGTTTTAGAATAAGTAATTGCCCATTTAAAATAGAGATGTGAATGAACTTTCTCTCTCAAAGGATCTTGATTCTTCAGAATTCTTTACCCCAAAGAGCTTTGGAAGCTAGGAGGCTACGAGAGACAGATTTCTGGACTATAGGGAGGAACAGTGACCAGGCAGGAAAGTAGAGTTGAGGCAAAGTCAGATCAACTATGATCTTATTGAAGGCAGAGCAGGCTCAAGGCACTGGATGGGCTCACTCTGCTCCTATTTTTTGTTTGTATTTCTTTGCTAGTAAAACAAAAATCCTCAAACCATAAAAATGCATTTATAAACACACAGAGCAAGATTTCATCAACCATATCGCCCAATGTAATTGAGTAATTCTATTGAGAGTACTGAACTGTATGAACAGGCAAAAATAAAAAATGACAAAAAATTATAACAATTATATTAATTTCAATTTACCTGAACTTTCTCTGGCTCCTGCAGACCTAAGCTTTGGCATTCCACCAGCAAATAATCCACTTAAACCAGCAGGTCCACCTCCACCTCCTCCTCCGCCTCCGCCTCCACCACCACCACCACCGCCACCGCCTCCACCACCAGGTCCTTTAGGAGCTGTTTAAAAGAACATTTGATTTGTGGAAGAATTAATATGTAAAATAAGATACATTTTATCTTATGACTTCTGGGGCAGGGTAGAGATTATGGAGATTCCTACTAGGATTGGAACAGTTGGCTTTTATCCACTGAAATTTCAATAAAATTAGAATTTCCACACGTCCAAGACCTTGAAAGACAGATGGTGCAGTACTTCATCACTGGACACTACAGTGACAGGGCTGGACTCCCCAGCTTTATGTGGTATTGGATAGGAAGCCTAATCGATTTCAATGGGGATGAGAAGACAAAAGGGAAGGTAATTAATTTTTTTTAAACAATTGTCATTTAATATTTTCATTTTGTTTTAGTGTTGTGCACTTTTTAAAATTAAACATTTTAAATTATTTATATTGTAATAATGTTTCTAAAATGTCAGAGATTAAAAACAAAATCCTTGACAACTTTAACTAGTCAAAGCTGTGTCCCTACCTTCTCCTGTGAATGCTTATGAGGGCATTCCAGAAGTGTCACTGGACTTTGTCCATGGAGTCTCATTGAGACCTTGCCACCTGACCTCAGTAAAGTACCTCAGGTCAGTAAAGTCAGTCATCTGCATCTGGCCCTGGCACGACCAGACACAAGGGGACTATGGATAGTGACTCTGGGTCTGGACCTGATACATCACTCTGGTCCACTGGGTATCTGGTAAGGCCAATTACCAGTTTTCTCTTCATTGTACTCTCACGCCATGTTATGTGTCAGAATTTAATTTGTATTCCAAATAAAAATATATTGTTTGTGGAAATTAAACATTTCCTCAACATAGTTTAGGCAGAAGAGATTTCTGGCGATAAATTAACCAAACAGCCTTCTTGAAACTCAATGTCTTTTTTAGGAATGTAAGCAAATGTAACCAGAATTTCAATCGTTATATTAATTGATTATATACCTGATGTACGTTCATATAGGGAGTTATGGACTTTGAATGACATATCCAGTGGTACAAGTATGACTTTCTAATACAACTGTAGTACTTTCACATAACATAAGCTTACTTGTCTAACTTAAAGTCAAGTTTTCCAAACTTACCATTAAGTATTGGTGCACTCCTATCATTGGTAACAGCCTTCTTCAGTTTTCTTGTCTTGCATATATCTGACAAAAGTGCATCTCTTCCTGACTGCTCACTTTTGTTTAGGATAGGTTTTTCAGTATTTGCCTAATTTTTACCAAGGGAATAAAGTAAAAAATACATCTATTGCTCAGTTAATAAACCATCTTGCCACAGATGTTAAAATGTATCAGCAGTAATTCTAATACAATATACTAATGTTTAATAAAGCAAGTCTACCAGCTGATGATTAGACTGAACTCCCAGGGTAGCATCTGACAAAAAGTACCATTTTTAATTTGTAGCAATTATGAAAGGAAACTTTTCATACTCCATCAAAGTGAACTTCCAAATTCTTCTGTATTAATCCACATTGTTGATGGTATGAGAGGATGAAAAACCTGAAGGGACCAATTCAAAGGTGTTACTTGGAGGATGCTGCTTGAGTACTCACAATGGTGTGAGAAAGAGAGAGGCAAAGTGTGGCATTGGGCATACCAATGACCAACTGGTGAAAGAAAGCTGAGTGTAGCAGGTTCTAAAACTGTGGAGTCATTGAAGAGTGAGTGAGAAATTGGTAGAAGTGTTATCAATTTACTTTATGTAGAGAAACTCCTATTGCAAAAACTAGAGCAAGAAAAGCTAAATTATCTTTCTAGTACAGTGGCATGAATGCTGCGCTATTAGTAGTAGCATTTTTTTGGATGGGGCATTAAACTAAGGCTCCATCTACTCTCTCAAGTAAATGATTCCATGACAGAGGAACAGCTTTCCTGCTTTTCCAACCACTTTTTATTTCCCAACAAACATTGGCAAAAAACGATTTTCTACTTTGTTTTGGTAGCTTGCTATACTAATAGACAGCTTCATTTCCAATATTAAACATTGGTTCAAAAGTGCTTTGAGATATCCTGAGGTCCTAAAAGGAACAACTTGTTTTTAAACCATGATGCATTAATTTTAGTGGATACCACCTTTCTGTTAGTGCATCTTACTTGGGCAGGAGTCAACATTATTATGAAGAAGGTACAATGAATTGTATTATTTGCAGTCCTTCCCCCCCCCCCCCCCCTCCCCACCACACCACCACCACCACTAAATGATTTGGAACTGTGTGTATGTCTTTTGCCATATACTGCCATCTCCAAAGGAAGCTCAAGCAACTTATCTGATGACACAATAACCTAATCAGATCAACAAGCTGCTTTTGTCTCACAGAAAGCTGAGCATTCAGAATTGCCTTTATAAATCATACTCATAATTCAAATGTTACAAACTAAAATGCCATTATGTATCAATAATTCACCTTGGCGACTAATAGAAAAATACCCTCTTCTACTTTTTAAAAAATTATTGTCTTCATTAAAGCTCACAGGTTTCTTTAAAAAGAAATCTAACTGAATAATAAAAAAAACTGTCAAAATAATTTTTTAACCTTAAAATTAATACTTTCCAATAAAATAGTTCTTGGTCATTTTTGTCTTGAATGCCAGGATGATTTTAAAAATTGCTTATGGGAATCAAAAATAGCTGATTAGAATCTTAACTATCCATTTTTCTAGCCTTTTTATTAAATATACAAGTCTGAATATACACTTTTTCAAAATAAAGCCCAATGTTTATTTATTCCCCTCTATGGGGATGTGTTCAAAACTTTTCCCCGAAATAAGTAACAAAGGCACAAAATTTGGGGCAATGTTGTTAAAGTCAGTGATTGCAAAGGGAATAGTTACTTAATGGAGGAAGTTATTGTGTCTAGATTGTGAAGATAGGTTGTCGTATTATTGTGTCTAGGTTGTAGAACAGAGGGATCTACGAAGACAAGTACATGGTTCCCTGAAAGTGGCATCGCAGGTAACAAGGTGGTGAAGAAGACTTTTGACACGCTGGCCTTCATCAGTCAGGACACTGATATAGAAATTGGGATGCTATATTGCAATTGTACAAGACATTGGTGAGGCCACATTTTGAATATTGTGTTCAGTTTTGGTCACCCTGCTATAGGAAAGATGCCGTTAAGCTGGAAAGAGTGCAGAGGAGAATTACGAAGATGTTGCCAGGACTCAAGGGACTGAGTTATGGAGAGAGAGGTTGAGCAGGTTGGGACTTTATTCATTGGAGTGTAGGAGAATGAGGGGTGATCTTATACAGGTCTATAAAATGATGAGGGGCATAGATAGGGTGAATGTGCACAGTCTTTTTTCCCCAGAGTTGGGGAAATCAAGAACTAAAGGCCATAGGTTTAAGGTGTGAGGTGAGGGGAGAGATTTTGATTCTGTTTCTGATTTTGAGGAACCAGAGGAACAACTTTTTCACCCAGAGGGTGACCAGTATATGAAATAAACTGCCAGAGGAACTGGTTAAGGCAGGTACATTAACAACATTTAAAAAGGTACTTGGACAGGTACGTGGATAGGAAAGGTTTAGAGGGATACAGGCCTAGCAAACGTGGGCAAACAGGACTAGCAAAGATGGGAATCTTGGTCAGCATGGACCAGTTGGGCCAAAGGGCCAGTTTCCGTGCTGTATGACTCTATCACAGGGTATTAACTCAAGAAAATAAATTAGAGCAGGAATAGGCCATTCATCCCTCTGAGCCTATCATACTAACAACTAGATCGTGGCTGATCTTTTACCTCAAACACAACTTTTCTGCACTATCCTCATGTCTTTTGATGCCTTTTATTTATTGATCTAAATTTGAGTGCAATCAATGACGCAACCTCTGCAGCTGCCACACCACCCCCCCCCCCCCCCCACCTCCGCAGGTAGAGAATTCCAAAGATTCACCACTCTTTGTGTGAAGACACTTCTCCTCACTTCAGTCCTAACCAGCCTACCCCTGACTTTCAGACCATTACCCTTAGCTCTAAACTGCTGACAAGGGAAACATCCTCCCTGTTTCTACCTTGTCAAATTTTCTAAGGATTTTTGTCTGCTTCAGTGAGATCACCTCATTCTAAATTTCAGAGTGTAGAGGGCTAGTCCACTCAATTTCTTATGAAATGACAAACCCACCTCACCCCGGGAACTACTCAGGTGAATTTTTGCTGTATTCCCTCCATAGCAGATCCATTCATTTTTTATGGTAAGAAAATGAAAATTGCACTTTATAATCCAGATACGGCCTCAGCAAGGCAATGTAGGATTGTAGCAAGGCATATTTGCTCCTGGTCAGACCCTCTAGCAATGAAAGCCAACAGACTATTTGCCTTCCTAGTTGCTTACTGCACTTGCATGTTAACTTTAAGTGATTTGTGTACAATGACACCTACATCCCTTTGAACATCAACATTTTGCAAGCTCTCACCATTTAAGAATACTCAGCATTTCTATTTTTTCCTGCCACATTTTTCTATATTATACTCCATGTACCCATTCATTTACTTTGTCCACCTCTCCTTTAATCCTCTGTGTATCCTCATCGCTAATCACAAACCCACTTAAAAGTTCTGTGTCATCAGCAAACTTGGAAGCATGGCATTTGGTCCTTTCAGCCAAATTGTCAATACAGATTGTGAATAGGTAGGGTCTGGGCACTGATCTCTGTGGTACCAAATAGTCAGAACCTACCGATCGAAGGAGGACCCATTTATTCTTACCGTTTTCTATTGATTAACCAATTTTCGATCCAGCAAGCATATTACCCTCAATTGTATGTACTCTAACTTTGTTCATCTACCTCCTGTTTGGGATCTTGTTAAAAGCCTTCTGAAAATCCAAATACAACCACATCCATTGGTATTCCCTCATTGCTCTACTAGAAATATCCTCAAAAACTCCAAAAGATTAGCCAACTATAATTTCTCTTTCATAAATCCATGTTGATGCTGCATATTATTACCCTGATATCACATTCTTTATCATGGATTCCAGCATTTTCTCTACTTCCGGTGTTGGGCTAACAAGTTGGTAGTTTGCTACTTTCTCTCTCCCCATCTCTTAAATGGGTCTCGTTTTCTGCAGAAACCACTCCAGAAGCTGTAGAATTTTGGAAGAACCAGAGCATCAGGTCCTTGAGT